>NC_136902.1:4258169-4273169 GCF_949606895.1 Notothenia rossii
AGAACTACTGAACCCCTGCAAATATTGTAATAGACACATTTTTGTTATATATTGAACGATTAGTACAAAAAAAAAGTTAATAGGGCAGGAGGGTCTCACGGGCGAGGTGGGCCTCACGGGTGAGGTGGGTCTCACGGGCGAGATGCTGCTCCAGAGGCCCTTCCGCACAGGATATAATTAATTAAGTAATTTAATATCTAGATTACGATTTTTGATATAACATGCTTTCTGTTCATTATATTAATAAATTGTCTTTATGTAATAAGCAAATGCTAAAGCCTCTTTTTATGTTTATTAAATACTTGATAAATTAGGAATTTAATTAGGAGCTTTTGTGCAAAATGGAACATACAGTTAAATAAATATTTCCCGCTTCACACTGATAATGGTTACATGTATGCACAGACACAGAGTGATTGAATAAAGTGGGAATAATCTGATTTATATGAAGCTCAGCTCAAGTTCAACCAGGAAGACCGTCTCTATATCCTGTCATTCACATATTTCCATCTCACTACTCTCTCCCCTCCAATCAGATCCACCTATCAACTTAATCTCTATTCCCACAAGCCAATCAGGGCGCATCGCATTCATCTGCGTATTCCTCCCAAGATGAACAAATCCCCCTTTCCTTCAGGTTCTCTGTCATGTCGTCTGTTCGGTAAAAACCTTTTGACTCACAGTAAAATAACTTCAACCTGCTGACACACACACACACACACACACACACACACACACACACACACACACACACACACACACACACACACACACACACACACACACACACACACACACACACACACACACACACACACACACACACACACACACACACACACACACACACACACACACACACACACACACACACACACACACACACACACACACACACAATGTATGTTCTGCAGATGAATGACTTACTTTTTAAAAAGGTAATTATTATTTGACTCATGGTGCACATTTGAACTGGGTTAACACGTCACATGCTGCTGACGGACACACACTGCAGCTTGATCTGTATACGAGATATTTTAACGGTATCTAAGGGAAAATCTAGCCTTAAATATGACCTATAATAAGTCACGTATGTAAAACAACGTACAGTGTAACTGGAGCTAAAAATATGTCATGAGGAAAGATCCTAGAGTGAATAATAAACCACTGCTGCAGACATGTAGAGGGGATTTGTTTGGTCATAAAAGACTCAAATTGAACGTTAAAGGATGAGCCAGGAGTGTGGAAGTATTGAATGAATGCACCTGTGCAGTGAGATGTTGCAGATATCTGTTTGTGTTTGCAAATAAGAGTTCAAAGCAGCACATGCATTCAGATTCGATGTTCCCTCTTTGCAATGAGGGTTTAACCGGATGTAACACCTGCAGAGGCTAACAACACTTACTGATGTTCACTTAAGGTGTTGGTATACTTAAAGCAGGATGAACTTGAAGTAGAGATGTGACAATTAGGCAATACATAAATAATAGCCAAGTATTTTGTCCACGCATTAATGTTGGAAAATGCAGTTTTAAGCCTATTCATTAAGGATGTTTGTTTCTCTGTATGATAGCACGATACAGTGAATATATCTGGCCTTTCCCGGGCGTCCACATAGACAATCAACTGGACTGGAGTAAAAACACTGAGGCCCTATATAAGAAAGGCCAGAGTCGCCTGTATTCCCTCAGGTCCTTTAACGTCTGCAGCATTATGTTGCAGATGTTTCATGACTCGGTGGTCTCCAGTGTGATCTTCTTTGCTGTAGTGTGTTGGGGCAGCGGGGTGAAGACAGCTGATGCCAACAGACTCAACAAGCTCATCAGGAGAGCAGGCTCTGTCCTGGGAGTGGATCAGGAGTCGTTGGCAGTGGTGTCGGAGGGGAGAATGCTGAGGAAACTTCTCAGCATTCTGGACAACGGGTCTCACCCCCTGCACGCCACACTGGTTTCCTACCGGAGCACTTTCAGCCACAGACTGAGACCACCCATAACCACCACACAGCGCCACAGGAGGTCTGTCCTCCCAGTGGCAATCAAACTCTTTAACTCTTCACCCCTAAGTAAAGGGCACTGAGAACTTCCACACCAACACTATGTACACTCGCTGCTATATATATAGAACTATGTGCAATATTATATTATATCATTATTATTAGTATTATTAATAATGCTATGATAACGTGCAATTACGTAACTGCCACTACGTTTTAATTTTTTTGCACTATAACTACTAAATACTGCTAATAATAATTGCATTGATTGTGTGACTTTCTAAGTTTCTACGTTTCATGTTGTCTGTGGATGTTTAATTGCTCTTTTTGCTGCTGTGTTTATTGTGTTTATAGTATTTTGTTAATCTGGCACAACAATTTCCTTCGGGATAAATAAATTCTTATCTTATCTTTCCCAAACTGGGATGAACTAAATGAGTCGTTTAGAAAATAATCCTTAGTTGGACGGTGCAGAATCACTGACAGTAGCACACAACTTCTGTTTTAATTCATCCCTTTAACCTAATTTAAGTCCTTTTTCGTTCATAAATGTCAAAAAGGGCAGTTATTAGCCTCTCAGATGAAGAATTGGTGCGTTTTCTGTGTTTAATATCATATTGTGCGCATCTTTGGACATTTTAAGACATCATCTTGGACTTTTAGGAGCTAGGATGGACATGTACTACACCAATGCTTAATTCATAATATATTCATTAGATGGACTGAACCTAGTTTGGGTCATTCTTCATTCATTCATTCATTCATGTCAGAAAATGCGGTTTCCAGCCTCTTGAATCTGGAGATTTGCTGCTTTTCTCTCTTTTATATCCTAATAAAGTCATTATCCTTACACATTTTAGGACACTTAGTACACCAAATCATTAAGGTAAGTAATCGCAACATGGACCGCGCCAAATCAGTTTCAATGAGGATTTTCACGCATTCATGTAAAAAAAAAAAAATCGAGTTTTAAGCTCCTCAAATGTGAAGAATTGTCTCTTTTCCCTGTTTGATATCATATTAAAGTGATTATGTTTCCACATTTTACAACATGTAATGCATCACCTGGGACTTTGAGGAGCTGGGGTGAACATGTATTACACCAAATGATTAATGAAGTGAATAATTGTTAGCTGAACTGAGCAAAATCCCTGAAAGTAGCACACAAATGGACTTTAAATGTGGATTTCCCGTGTACCCCGCTTCAAGTCATTTATTATGCATTTATGACAGAAAACGTTGTTCTCAGCCTCTCAAATCTGGAGAAAAATGTATATCTTTGGACATAAGGCCATCATCACCTTGGACTTTTAGGCGCTGGGATGGACATGTACCACACCAGATGATTCATTAACACGATATTCATCACACGGGCTGCTCCAAATCAGATTGAATGTGGATTGTCTTCCTACGTAACCAATTAAACACACCTGGAGAGGCTGCACATGTGTAATACAGATGTTAGTGTGCTTAAAGCATGATGGATGTGAGCCACCTGGGGACTCACAGAAATAGGGAAGACAAATTCTGATCCTGTGAATACAATCAGACTTCCTGTTAGCAGCTGGGTGTAACACACAAAGTGACCTCATGTATTTACCTTCAGGGACACAGAGGAGGGGTTATTTGTTCAACTGTGTGCAATGTATGTAGGATCTGCCTGTTGGGGGAGGATAGTATCAGTGTGACAGCCGTAACACACACACAGACACACACACACACACACAATGAAATACCGGTTAATGAAACACTAAACCCTCTTACCTGGGGCAGAAGCAGGGACCCTTGTTCCAATGTTTCTCCAGCAGAACATCCACCTCCCTCCGCCCTGAGAGAAGCTTTCTGCAGCCTGTAATGTGTGTTTTAATATGTGTGTGTGTGTGAGTCTGACTGTATAGGCTACTTGTGCTCCATGCTCATTGTTCTGCACAGCTCCAGAGATCTGTGTCACTCTGCATTGAAATGCTGCAGCTGTTTGCAGGACAGCGTCACAAAAACAGCTGAGGTGCGTTCAGGAACATTGTCTGAGCAGCAGGAGGATATAATAGTAATCTTTATGTGTCTAATGTAAGAAAGAAATCCACTAGGGGTTCGTTAGTCCTCCTCACCGGGGCGGCTTCGGGCGGAGCTTACTTCTGTCTCCTTGGCAGATTGTGGTTGCTTTCTTTTAAATCATTTCTGTTTCTTTGGTGTGAAAAATAGTGCAGATGTAGAGACGAGAAGAAGAAGAAGAAAAGAAGACGCCTTCAGGTGCTCCTGTTCCGCCCCGGCTCCCCGTCTCTATGTAACAATGGAGGAAGAAATTCTTCCCTGTAGACGTATATATACTTACTGTGACGTCACCGGCATGCCTTGCGCCAGAGCATGCTGGGAAATGTAGTTTTTTTCTCTCCTTTCTTTCTTCTTTGTTCACGTTGTGCAAAAAATAAACGTTTAGATTGAGACAGCATGGTGACATAAACGATATTAATAAAAACCCAACTAAATCTGAGTTACTGTTTTTAACGTTATTATTATTAGTCTTAGACAGTTTCCATGGCAACGTTACTGCAGGTGAGCCCTCAAATCTGTCCATCAAAAATAAACATCCTGATATACACCTGAACATCAGCAGGAGAGGACTCTTTAAAGTAGAGACACTACATACTGATATACACCTGAACATCAGCAGGAGAGGACTCTTTAAAGTAGAGACACTACATACTGATATACACCTGAACATCAGCAGGAGAGGACTCTTTAAAGTAGAGACACTACATACTGATATACACCTGAACATCAGCAGGAGAGGACTCTTTAAAGTAGAGACACTACATACTGATATACACCTGAACATCAGCAGGAGAGGACTCTTTAGAGACACTACATACTGATATACACCTGAACATCAGCAGGAGAGGACTCTTTAAAGTAGAGACACTACATACTGATATACACCTGAACATCAGCAGGAGAGGACTCTTTAAAGTAGAGACACTACATACTGATATACACCTGAACATCAGCAGGAGAGGACTCTTTAAAGTAGAGACACTACATACTGATATACACCTGAACATCAGCAGGAGAGGACTCTTTAAAGTAGAGACACTACATACTGATATACACCTGAACATCAGCAGGAGAGGACTCTTTAAAGTAGAGACACTACATACTGAAATACATCTGAACATCAGCAGGAGAGGACTCTTTAAAATAGAGAAACTACATACTGAAATACACCTGAACATCAGCAGGAGAGGACTCTTTAAAGTAGAGACACTACATACTGATATACACCTGAACATCAGCAGGAGAGGACTCTTTAAAGTAGAGACACTACATACTGATACACACCTGAACATCAGCAGGAGAGGACTCTTTAAAGTAGACACTAGATACTGATATACACCTGAACATCAGCAGGAGAGGACTCTTTAAAGTAGAGACACTACATACTGATACACACCTGAACATCAGCAGGAGAGGACTCTTTAAAGCTGTGTGTAACCCATCCACCTTTGGATCTACAAGAAAAGGGAGTTTTTGTCTTTTCTCACAGGATGTATTTCTACATTTTGTCCATAAAGCCATTTAAAATCTCAATAAAACGTTCATGTTTAAACAAACGTTGCATTTTTCCAAAAGAGCTCAAGAAAATGTAGGATATTGTTTTTAAAAAAAAAAAATCACATTTATTTTCCTTCAAACAATATACAGCGATGGCGGGCGGTTCATTGGTCAGTGTTTTAATAATGCTGATGAGACAAATAACCAACAATTGGTGCTATTCGTTCAATACTTGGAGTAAAAAAGGGACTGAATATAAACTAACTGTTCTCAGCAGCTCCATCACAGGTATTAATATTTGGAAGGGAAAACATCCAAAAGCTAGCGTGATGACGTAGAAATGTTAAAAATATTATTCTAATAAAAGATTCCTCTTGAAAGTTTAATGATCTATTTACAAATGAGCAGAAATCAGCATGATGAAATGGATTTGTGCTTATTAAGCCGTTAGAGATGGGAAGCAGATAAATCAATTAATACAATTAATACGATAATCGATTCATATTATTCAAACATTTGCTGATTAAAGCATTTCAAATGTGATCATTGTATGCTTTTTCTTCATCATATCGGACTATAAACGGAATATTCCGGACTTCTTTCTTTGTTTTATGACCTTTTGCAGAGAAATCGGTAAATAAAAAGCAGGTTATTCGATACAGAAAACAATCATTAGTTGCAGCGCTGATAGAGTGGTGCAGGAATGAGTCCGTGCTGTAGTTCTTTTATAGCCCAACATTAGCTTTTTACTTCAGAAATCATTAGGGATGCTCCGATCGATCGGCCCGTCGATCGTTATCGGCCGATATTCACTCTCGGCCGATCAATCGGTGATCTCTATAAATGCCGATCAGGAGAGCGGATCACATGGCGTAAAATGCATGACACTTTTTCTGTGCGCGGCAAAACAAGCTCGTCAAAATGGCTTCACCAGTCTGGCATTATTTTAAGGTGTCCGAAAAAGACATTAAAATAGCGGAATGCAACGTGTGTGAAGCAGAAGTCCTGCAGCTCCACCCGCTGGGACGGACCGGTGAGCGGAGCAACACACACTGGGAGTTAGACCTAACACACTTAGCTATTTGATCTACCTCTGGAACAAGCTACACTAGTTATACATAATTATTCTTCACTGTTGGTTCACTCGTTACTGGATCAGCGTCAGCAGCGAGCTGCATGAGATACTGACAGGCTGTCAGGGGAGAGAGAGAGAGCGAGAGAGAGAGAGAAAGAGAGAGAGAGAGGCTTCCGCTCATTTCTCCCGTGTTATTCTCCAAAGTTAATGTAAACTTGAATAATGTACTTCATTTGATTGTAATAATTATGTTGGTTGTTGTTCGTGGGAGCGCATCAGGTATCCTGGTGTCCATCCGTTACGATTATAAACTTAAGCAATATAAAAATGAACCCCATTAACTGAGTTTTAAACATCAATTTAAATGGAAGATCCCCATAGCCCCAACCCACCCGATCCGACCGGACCCAAAATTCCCGATCGGAGCATCCCTAGAAATCATTAAGTGGTGTTAATATGTGGAAATTATCCTGCGGAACAAAACGTGTTAGTATCATAAACGTTTGTTTGACCCAGAGATTATTTACTGCAACAATCCAAAACTCCACTGAACCAGGGAGATGCTGCCTTCAGGGTCTCTGCACCACTCCATAGGTAACACATGCAGGTGATCACTAACACAGACGGTGTTTCATCATCATTCAGAGTTCATAACCAGGAGATCCTGTGGGCGCTCCACTCTAATTACAAGGACCTATGAGTGTTTAGGAGTCTGGAAAGAGTATTTCCCCGCTCCACAGTAACAGTTAAAACCAAGAAAATTCTTTGTTAGCATCAGCTTCCCTTAAAGTCCTTTATGTGATTGTGTGACCATGTTTCCTGCAGACTGGCATCAGAAATCAGCTATAACAGAGTTTTTTTGCTGCTTTTTTCCATATTTTGGTTGTTGTTTGAAGCACAGCTTTGGCACGCCAGATGCTCGGCTAACGTTGATTTCAGCAGCTGTAGTGCCGCTAACCTCGTTCATGACGAGCAGCGAGAAGAAAAGGAGAAAAGCGAGCGCTAAAAAGGGAGAAAGTGTGAGGAGGGGATCACTTCACAGTCACTGCCTCAGGAGTCAGACAGTAAGGTCAAGTGAGGAGGGGGCGGGGCTTCAGATGTTTTCTCGAGGCGTCCTCCACTTATTCTTCTGCTTGCCGGCACTTGTCGAGTACAACAAAGTTTGATGATAGAAATGTACCGTACGGGTCCGCAGCACGTAGAAACTTCCGGATGCTAACCTGCATATGTTGGGCAATTTGCATAATTAGCATAAGTTGCTAAATAGCTAAACAATAATGGCTTGGTTGATTTGGACAATTTTGTTGTGGTTTCTAAGGTACATTGAGGATGTTGAATCAATTCCTGTCCCTTGTAGCATCAAAAATGTCAGTTATGAGTCCCCTATAATAATAATAATAATAATAATAATAATAATAATAATAATAATAATACATGTGACTTGTATAGTGCTTTTCTAGAAACTCAAAGACGACCCAAAATTCATCAAATCAGTCCTTTCGGAGGTACAAATATGACCACTTTCTGGTTAAAACTGCCATTTATGATCCAAAAAAAATTCAAAAACTGGTCCAACATACTCATAACCTCCGAAACCACTCAAAAACGGTCCAAAATCAGCCGAGTCGTTTTTTGAACTACTGTCTGGATATGCTAATTAACACAACTTATGCTAATTGTGCAAACTGTCCAACATATGCCGGTTAGCATCCGGCAGTTTCTATGTGCCGAGGACCCGTATTATACATTTTCGGGTTCACAACAGGACTCAATGAGCTGGCACACAGACGTTATATAATCCAGGAGCGTCGAGGAATGTGAAGGATTCATCTTTAATTCGGGATTAAAGAGCTCCTGCCTTCACTTCAGGATGATGTGGTAACCGTCATTCGAGTCATCTGGAAGGAAAAAGAAGGGGCGTTATGAATAGAAACCTGCAAATGAGAAAGCTCATCAAGCTCTAAATATAGAAATCAAATACCTTTCATGGTGTCCAGAACAAAACAGACTTCATCCTGGAAGTTCTGAATCATCTGTTAAAAGAGGAAATGGGTAGAAAGACGACATTTTGAGGGGTTTTCCGAACTTCAGTGGGGATTTTTTTTTAAAGATGTTTTGACATTTGATCCTACTTTTACATTGAGTTAGCTGTAATTTAGCCGTTCATGGTGTTTAATTGACAGATGTGTATCTTTCACTCTCAACATGTATGTATTTTACTTTTCATTTATTTTTTATTTTCTATTTTGAGATGTTTATATTCTACATTTGCTCATTTATTTTTAACATTATGTGCAATACCGCATTTTAACATTCTGCTGTATCAAAGAAAAATCCAAATTTGGGAACAACAGACATCTTACCCAAACCCAAGAACTACAATTTTCAGTGCACTTAGATTCTGATCCTGAACACACCACCAGGGATTTCTTTTATTCCAAATACATCAAAGCATCAACTAATATAACTGAGATATTTCACAAAATGTGACAATCAACGAGATTCATTTTCAAATCATGCTCAAAAATATCTCATGCATGGTCAAATATATCACAGCTGCAATCAGGGTGCACAAATAATGTAATTAAAGTCTGGAAAACATTCAAATATGAACCGTTTTTCAATAGATTACCATTGTTTTTGGGCTGGTAAATGGAAGTGATTCAACAACAAACAAATATTTTTTTTTCTGTCCACAACGGACAAATACTTATTAAAGTTGCATCAAAGTCTCAAACAAAAATCTTCAACCAAACCCCCTGATAATCTACGATAGACGGGGGTTACGGAGAGCCAACGGTTAAAATGAAATAAAGATATTTGCTCTCTCAGCCAATTTTGCATTTAAAATAATGCTCATTGTTCTATTGCTTTTCCTTAAAATTGGATAATATTCTGTTGTTGTTGTTGTGTGTAAATCCACAGGGGGTGTTAGTTACCTCGTCGCTGACCAGCACGTGGATGCCGGTGGGTCCCTGTTTGAAGATCTGATTGATTTGTCGTGGCGAGATGTTGAAGAGCTGAGCGATCTTCTCCGTCAGCTCCGAGGAAGTGAGCTCCTCCAGGTAAATAGCGTGATATACTGCAGGAGGAACAAAAAGGTACAAAGAAAGGATTTCAATGAGTTTCTACAAAGTAACATCTCTAGTGTTGATGTTAGGTGTCTGTGGAATAGATATGGAGCTACAGCTGCTTAGCTTAGCATAAAGCCTGACAACTTAAGGCCTGGCTCTGTCCACAAGTAACACAACCTGAACACCGGCACTTCAAAATTCATATATGCAAAGCAAGTGTATTTATATAAACACCTTTCAACACAAGGCAATTCAAAGTGTTTTACAAAAATGAAAGACATTCAGAAAATGGCATTTAAAAGCAAAGATAATCAAATAAACATTAAGAGAAACAATACATGAATAAAAGTTACAGTGCAGTTTAAGATATTATCCTTTGCTCTTTGCACTCATTTCTTGCCCTATTCTTAGTTTTTCTGTTTTCCGATAGGGTCCCCGACTTCTATTTTTAACACTTCAATAGGGTCCCCTACTCCTACGTGTTTTGAACACTTCTAACGGCCCGTCCACACACAGGCATCGAAGAATGCTTTCAACGCTTCGCCCATTCACTTGAATGGGGTGACGTAGAAGATTTTTAATCTTCGCCGAACTGCATTGTGGGGAGCATGGCATGGCTTTGCAAGCATCACGAGCATCTATCGGCATCAGCCAATCAAATCCCGTTTATGCAAATCCCGCCAGTGCAAGCGCAGCCAATCAAACCGCGTGCAAGCTGGGAGAGCCAGACCGCAGTTCATTTCCTCATATTCCAAACGATATATGACGGTAGCAAATCACCCGGTTCTTTACGACCGGAACTATTTACCGGGATACAAACCGGAGGAACCAGGCATGGAGGGAGGTGGCAGAGACAGTGGGTGAAACTGGTAGGTTGTTCGCCTGTTTGGAGAGTTTATATCCAGTTTACTTCGTTTTAACATTGCTATTGCTTTGTATGTCGGGGGCGGGAGATTCATGTGATTGGTTGTTGGTCGCGTTGCTTGCAAAAAATCGCCCAGCTTCAGAAACGCCCAGCTTCAAGATTTTTTTATGCCTGTAGTGTAGACGGGCCGTTAGGGTCCCGGACTCCTAAACCATGTGCACAATTGTAATATATCAATTAAAAGCAGCGGCAAAAACAAAAGTCTTCAGCCTGGATTTGAAAGTAGTCAGAGTTGCAGCGGACCTGCAGGTTTCTGGGTGTTTGTTCCAGGTATATTGGAGCAGAATAACTGAACATACACACATTCCATATTTTTAGTTAAATCCGTATTAGGTCAAGGGGTAAAAAAAACGCCAATCTTAGTAATAATATGTTAACTAGTGTCTGTAAATATACTGTAACCTCATGCACTTGATCTACTCCGTGCAATTGGTTGGATATAACCTGCATTTTGTTGTGAGCAATGACAATAGTCAAATGTTATTTTTATTTTGTAACGTGTCTCCTAGCTGATCAAATCTCATTCATCTTGTCAAGAACTCAGAGTTTAATCTATACATGTTTCTCCAATAACATGCATGAACCATAAACACCAGTCGAGTGCATTGCTCCTGATATTCTTTCCTTTCGTTCGTCATTTTGTCAACACTTCATTAAATACTAGAGTGAACCCTCTCATGTTTCTCCAATAACAAGCATGAACATCAGTCCATTCTAAATACAATATATAACTTAAAAGTAGATAAACTTAGGTTGATCTGAGTTTGTACCTTCACGGTGGATTATTTTAAGTGGCTCTGGAGAAAGCATCGTCTAAATGTAATGTTTAAAGACCACTGACCAAAGAAAGTGTTAGCAGCAGCGTCTCCGTTCTCGTGTTTGGGCTGCTGCTCTCTGGCCTGCTGAGACTCCTGACAGACGTACACCGTCAGCCTGGGACGCACCACCCTGCAGACAGAGAGGAAACAATCAATCAATCAATCAAGGTTTATTTATTTAGCCCAATATCACAAATTACACATTAGTCTCCAGGGGCTTTACACCCTCTGTCCTTAGACCCTTGCAGGAAAAACCGCCCAAAGAAACTCCACGATTAACGGGGAATGAATGTTCTCAAAAACCACGATTGGATCCGGGTGGATGTCAACAAACTTCCAGATGCCGCCCAAAAAGAAAAGTAGTAAGACGGGCGTGCGGCAGGACCACAGGCACGACTCGTGATCCAGACACAACCCGTACATATTGAAGGATATGAAGGACCCTCACCGTCCCTTCAGAGCGTTGAAGAGTCGGATCCCATCAGCCGGTCCACAGATCTGGATCACATCCTCTCTGGTCAGCTTCAGCAGGTCGGCTCCTGGTGAAGAAACAAGAGACTCCATTAGGAAAAGAAAACACTTCCTCGAAACACGATATGGAGGGAGGATAAGGGAGGCGTGTGGCGCAGTGGAGTAGTGCGTTGGTGTTGGGATCAGGGGAGCACAGGTTCAAACCCCACTGCAGTCAGCATGTCGTTGTGTCCCTGAGACACTTCACCCCAAAGTGCTCCAGTGGGGATTCTCCACAGTATTGAGTATGTCAGTCGCTTTGGATAAAAGAGTCTAGCAAGTAACATGTAATGTAATGAAAGAGAGAGCGGTGCAGGACACAAACAGTTAACATGAAAAAAAAACTTTATTTAACGTTTAAATCCTAAAGCAGAATTCTCCCGACAAACAAGGATGTGACAAATACCAACAAAAAGTATTTGAATACAGAACTGATCACACCGATAGGTCTAAACTTGGGGATGCTAAACTCAAGGGTAGCAGGTGAAATCATCCAGGTAATCAAATGGGAGAGACAGGAAGTAAAAACAGACACAACAAAATGTAAACACTTCATAATAAACAGAAAACACTCACAGATAATAACCACACGTGAACACAACCTTCATTCATTATCTCTGTTTCATGGAAAACGTTTGTCCCATCCCATAATACCCATCCCACCACTGTGAAGGTTGCATGTGCTCTGTGTATTTTTGAAAACTTCGGCACAGCTCCTTCACTTTAAATACTCGTAAATTGTATATGATGTATTTTTTAGAGTAATAATAATAAACGGGATTTTTATAGCGCTTTTCCTAACGATCAGAGACGCTTTGCATAAAATCAGAACAGAAACACAAAGCATAGAGTAGTCCTAATCCAAGTGCGGAGTAAAATGGGGAACTCCTGATGTTCCTACTTTTTGTATACTTTTATACATTTCTTCTTATTAAATTGCATTTGATTTATTTCAAATGTGTAAAACAATAATACAAAATAACAATAATAATAATGACAAACTTAAGCAGTGTCAAATTGATAAGCACAAATACTACTCACTCTAAATTATATATATATATATAAAAAAATGATCTCCTTAATTACACTTATTTAATCCCACCCCTTCTGCCAAAAACTAAAATTATATATATAGTTATGTATTTTTTTTTTTTACTTAAAGAAACACATTTTCATTGAATAACAAACAAAAACAACAAATAAATAAACAGATAAATAAACAAATAAATAAAAAAACAAATACATAAAAGAGGTAAATGGTAATCCAGAAAAGATAAAATTACAAACCAAATAATTAAATAAAGCGTAAACACCCAGTTATGATTTAACAGTTTCTTCCTGTATCTGTGAAAATTGTGTCCTTATACATTTAAAAAAAAAAAAAAAAAGGTTTTACGTTCGGACATCTTCTTGTTTAAGTTTCTGAGCAGGTGTTGCACCAGGTGTGTATTTCAGAGCCGTGTTTACCTGAGAAGTTCGTGAAGAGCCGACAGAAAGGGGAGAAGCGGTTTCTTAGAAGCCATTGTTGAGCGTCCTGTGGCGTTGCCGTGGGTAACAGATTCTGCGGGGGAGGAAACAACTGAGGATAAAAAGTGGAATTACAACCTGAACAACATCAACATTCAAGGCTTTTATTGTCATTTGCACATTAGCTACAGTGTAGAAATGGAAATGACATACTTTAGTCACAGGCTCCTCCAACAGAGCAACATGAATATATATATATATATATATATAAGACATAAAACAAATAAAACAGATAAAATAGTGCAAACAAGCGTGGAGAAGTCACGTGGAATTACTGGCTTAAAACATTTAAGAGAGGAGAACATTGAAGCTACCTCGGGCCTAATTCCATACCGAACCCTACACCCTACTTGTCAAAGTAGGAAAGTATTGGAGTACAAATACTTCGTTACAGTACTTAAGAATGTTAAGTTTCTGGTATCAGAACTTTACTCCACTACTTACTTTTCTGACGACTTTTTACTTTTACTTCTTACATTTTGAACACAAATACCTGTACTTTCTACTTCTAACATGTTGAACTCAAATACCTGTACTTTCTACCTCTTACATGTTGAACACAAATACCTGTACTTTCTACTTCTCTCATTTTCCAAACAGGCTGGTTCCTTTAGTTTGAATGTGTGTTTGGTGGCGTGATCATTATTATTTAGAGTCATTGCGTGCCTATTGATTTGAACACGATCCGTGTATCCATCATTTCCTGGTCTTCTCTAAAGAAGAGGGACCAATGAAAACGTTGTCATGTTGCCGTTGGTCACCATGGAAAACTTCATTAGCTAACAATGACATTATTGTTCTATTAATATAAAGGGAGGTCAGGTACTCTTTAAAACAGCTGCTAGTTATGGGTACTTTTTACTGAAGTACATTTCAAAGCCTCTTTACTTTGACTTGAGTAAAGAAGTTTAGTCAGTACTTCTACTTGAGTAAAGAAGTTTAGAGAGTCTGCATTTGGCTTTCTATTTCCATTAACCATACATAAAAGTATGTTTCTAAAAATACTGTAGGCAGCCAAATGGTATGTTAGCATAGCTCTCTGTGTGTGTGTGTGTGTGTGTGTGTGTGTGTGTGTGTGTGTGTGTGTGTGTGTGTGTGTGTGTGTGTGTGTGTGTGTGTGTGTGTGTGTGTGTGTGTGTGTGTGTGTGTGTGTGTGTGTGTGTGTGTGTGTGTGTGTGGTCAAAAACAGTTTGCCCTTACCGGCGGAACCTGAATCCACAATATTATGGGCTCAGAACAGTCTCATAATACACAAATGCACACAGAAGGATCCACACTTGTGTTTTTCAATGCACACGCAAATGTGTTCCATTTCATATTCATGTAAATAAAATCAAAATACAGAAAAAAGTTTTACATATGTATTTTTGATCCTCACATATTTGTTTTCCGTTTAAAACCTGTAAACACAAACCGCTCTCTGTGCACAGGTCGCTGTGCATTCGTGTGTGGGTCTTTTGAGACTCCCCTGACGGTCACCCGATTCGTACTTGTAATCTTTTCTATCTATAGCCAATCAGATGTCTCCT
>NC_136902.1:4278169-4474598 GCF_949606895.1 Notothenia rossii
GAAACCTCAGGCCAGGGGCAGCACTGCAACACAAAAACACTTCAATTATTGAATAAAAAACAACACAATTAAATCTCTGCTGACATTAATTACAAGCTTCTAATTTTCCTGACATCTCATTTCTGTTTGAGTGCGTCATGTGAGAGGATTAAGTGTTTTTTCTTTATTTTCTATGGATAAAAAGAATTATCGATGTCATGATTCTAATTTGTAAAAAAGATCTGTATTTAGGCTCTTTTCTACAACACGGAAAGAAAATAACTTTAAAAGGGGACCTATCATGCAAAATGCACTTTTTGATGTCTTTTATACATAAAGATGTGTCCCCGGTGTGTCGGGAACTCACGCAGCGTATGAAAAATAAAACCCTCTCTCTTTTCCTTCGAACCCAAATCTCTAAAAACGGGGGAACAACGCAGCTGATCCAGGATTTGCGTCCGATATGACGTAATATCCGAAATGTGGACCCACGGCCCAATCAGAAACGTTGCTATCAGAAACAATGCCCGACTGTTTTGGACGTAATATGGTCTGTGTTTGCATTAGTATCGCTAACACTCAGAGCTAACCTGTACTGGAGAGCATGTGTGTGAAGAAGCAGGAAGTAAAAAGGAACTCACCTTGTGGTATAACCGGCAAGAGAGAAAGCCTTTGAGCTCCATACTGTTTCAGAGAGAATCCTTGATAATCCATGATATGGCGTTTCATCACGGCAGCATTTAGTTTAGACAGTAGCTGCCGGGTCCCGCGTGAGCTCAGACCCCTCCTTTTTTATTTCATCAATTTTCTTTATTTTAAAGCTTTATACCCCAAATCAGCACTTTTGAAACAGGAAGTGAAAAAGAGGGATATGAGGCATGGCTAGAATGGGTGATCTGTTTGGTATTTTGAGCAAAGCACTTCATAGACATGTTTTTTATATATTTTGATATATCTGAGACTAAAAATAGCATGATAGGTGACCTTTAAAGTGCTTGTTTTCTGAAGGGAGTTCGGCTCGATTAGGGCTTAGATCCTCATTTAACTCTTGATCTAATAAACTAAAAATTAATGTAAAAACAACTCATCACTCGGAACAGCAGAACAAAAAATAAACGCAAAAAATATGGTATTGTATATATATATATTATCTTTTGGGGCATTTGGGTTTTTTATTAATTAACATTGGCCATTGTGCACATTTGTACACAAGCTACCTCTCATCCACTTCCATTACACTACTGCACATCTTATATTTTATTATTCCAAGTACTTTGCACTAGGACACTGCACGTAGTTTGTTGGTATATCCAGATTTCATGTAAATAATTGTCTATATCTTAACAGTTTCAATTGTTTTTATTTTATTCTTTGGTTGTTTTTCTTACCTTTTATCTTTTTAACTGTTTGTTTGCACCATGGAAACCAAGACAAATTCCTCATATGTGTAAATCTACTTGGCAATAAACCTGTTTCTGATTCTGATGAGCATTTTTCCCACAATTGTTCGACATTACTCAGATTTAACCAAGAAAACATCGATTCTGTGTTGAATTTTGACGACTCTCCTCTCGATTGAACCATTTGTCCCTTTGGAACTTCATCAATATTCTCACCTCTGTCAGGATAGTCGTTTCATACGATGGTTGGTATTTTTCTTTCTCCTGCGGCGCTCTCTTCTCCATCTTCTCTCGGTCCGTCTTCTGCTTCCTGTCGGCTCCTTTAGGCTGAAACAGGTGGAACAATTAATGACAAATACTGAATTTGCATTGCAGTTCATCCATTAATCCATGAATGTTTCGAAAAGTTTAAATAAGGAAATGGCAATAAAATACATACCGTAATTTTCGGACTATAAGGCGCACCTGAATATAAGCCGCAGCAGCTAAATTGAATGATGTGTACATATATTGGTAACAAACATCGTTTCTCAGACACGTCAACTCTTCAGAAATCACCAGTGGGGTCACTGCTGATGGGTTTAATGTCTTAGAACAAAACGTGATCCGTCTCTTCAATGTGTTTCAACCACAGACCTTATTTCCAGATATCTTCCAAAATCCTATGGAGAAATCCTATTTTTTACTTTTTACTTTCCCCCTCCTCACCTTGAAGACTTTGACCTGGCAGGACGCAGAGTGCAGGTGTTCGGTGTACTCTTCGTTCTCGTTCTCCTTAAATGTGTCGATCTGGATCCGGAAAGGAACGCCTTTCTCTCCTCCGTGTTTACGCATGGTGAATTCTGTGCTTATGCAGTGTACCTAACAGAAAGAAAAGGAATATATAAGATTCAAGATCAGTACAGGAATGATAATATATTATAAACTGTCTTTTTGCTGAATATAATTTTTGAGAACACTAAATTGTGACGACAATACAGCGGCGCAGGGATGTCGTATTTCTGTGTTAGGCCCTGAATGCAGCATCTTCCTGGTTCAAATAAGCTAAAGGCAGCTAATGTTAGGCTATAAAGGAACTACAGCAAGGTCACATGACTTCACGTCACCACCGCTAAGCTAAAGGCGGCTAATGTTGGGCTATAAAGGAACTACAGCACGGTCACATGACTTCATGTCACCACCGCTAAGCTAAAGGTGGCTAATGTTGGGCTATAAAGGAACTACAGCACGGTCACATGACTTCACGTCACCACCGCTAAGCTAAAGGAGGCTAATGTTGGGCTATAAAGGAACTACAGCACGGTCACATGACTTCACTTCACCACCGCTAAGCTAAAGGTGGCTAATGTTGGGCTATAAAGGAACTACAGCACGGTCACATGACTTCATGTCACCACCGCTAAGCTAAAGGAGGCTAATGTTGGGCTATAAAGGAACTACAGCACGGTCACATGACTTCACGTCACCACCGCTAAGCTAAAGGCGGCTAATGTTGGGCTATAAAGGAACTACAGCACGGTCACATGACTTCATGTCACCACCGCTAAGCTAAAGGTGGCTAATGTTGGGCTATAAAGGAACTACAGCACGGTCACATGACTTCACGTCACCACCGCTAAGCTAAAGGAGGCTTGGTGGGGAATTTACTGATGTATTTGATGTTGTAGAATGAAAATCTCTTCACCTTGAGTTAACCACAGAGCTTATTTCAGGATAACAACCAAAAAACATTGCCCTCAAGGCGTAGGAACAGATCACTGACATTACTTCTGATAAATGAAATAATGAAGGAAGTGTTGTCCGTGGTTCTACCTGGATAAAAACTGAGGTTCTTTTCGACGGGTCCCAGAGGAACTCCACGGTGTTGAGCTGAGTCGGGTTTGCTCGGGGGTCGATAATGCCCACGGACATTGGGATATCTGCAAAGTAAAACAGGCTGTTATCAGAAAAGATCACATTTGGTGTTCTCAAATCCACTGTTGTCTCCTTTGTTTCCTTGGTTGAAATTACCCTAGTTTAACTTTTGGGACGCAGCAGCGCGCACCTCATTTTTTATGTATCGTCTCTTGTAGATGGTCACACAGTTTAGTAATTACTGTGACACTTTGTACCGCAATGTGCTGAAGTCATTCATTCCAAAATGTTGGAAAAAGGCAATCATGGCCCTGGTTACCAAACGTCTCCTTCACTAAAAGGAGATGATGGAGTTAGAACCGGTCGAATAATCGATTATTATTCGCCAGAGCTGCCGAATAATCGATTTTGATCAATGGTCAGTTTCTGGCAACCCTAGTGTTTACTATCACCTCATTTGTGATTTGTCATCGCTGACTTTCTCAATGGGAGAAGGGACATTTTTAGTTTTGAACAAGAGCAGTGATTTTTGGCTCATAGGATGTCAATCCTAAGACATTGGTGAAGAGTGCTGTCAGTCAGGGAGCAGCGAGTGCTACTTTTGATTGAGTTCATGTGTGAAAAGCTTGATTCAAATGTGTATGTTGATCCAAACATACTGAGCACACAGATCGCTACTTTCTGAACGTTAAGGAACTGCTGTTTTTTGACATCACTCCAAAACTTCGCTGGCCCGTTAGTGCGCTGCATGTCAATAAGTTCCAGTGTATATTTCCCCTTGTCGATGCAGGGGAGGGGACCACTTCCTTTGCTCGGGTTGATACATCCCCCTCTATTGCAACAGTGAAGGGGTCTCTGGCAAAGCCCATCATCACCTCTGTGAGCAGAGCAAGTCCATCCAATCGACCGGCAAAGTTCTCTTTCAACCTCGCAATGAAATCTGTCATCACATCCGTGATTTGTGCCGGAGATGTGATGTGTTTGGGGAAAGTCGGAAAATGCAGCATCCGACCCGTGCTCAAGTCGGTCGCGAAAAGGTCCAGCTTGACTTGGATCTGCTCCACAAGATCAATGACCGTTTTGTCTCTGTTTACGCTTCAGAGTTGAGAGGGACATGTTTTAGAGTTGCTATCATAGGACCACCGCTACTAGCACCACTAGATGCACTTTCAAAAAACGTGCTGCGTTGTGGTTTGGTGGTTTCTATGCAACGCGGAGTGTTGCGTTCATGGTCTGTACTAGTGTAGGAATTTGGCTACGGGAGGCTGGGCCACTCGGGAGTTGGTTCTGGGCCGCATCTGGCCCGCGGGCCGCCAGTTGAATAGGCCTGCTGTACTGTAAGAATCACACACATTATTACAGTGTGGTGACTACACTGCTTTGCCGATTCTGGCCGAGTCTTAATTGACAGTCATAGGTGCGCTCGGGTATTTATAGAACTAGCATTACTCCTTGATTATGAGCATGTTTCCTCACCCAGGTCCAGGATGCGGTCACCGGGTCGGTTCCAGCGCCAGCCCTCCAGCTGCTGGTGCTCCGTGTACTGCAGCCGGCGGTCATGAAACACCACCCGGAGGATGCTCTGAAATACAATATAAGATAAATGTTAAAGATCTCCTATCATGCTATTTTTAGACCTATATTATGGGTCTCAGATATATACAAATATATTAAAAACATGTCTATGATGTGTTTTGCTCAAAATACCAAACAGATCATGCATTTTAGAAATCCCTCATATCCCCTCTATTCCAGCCCTGTTAGAGAACTGCTGATTCTCTGCTGGCCCCGCCCCCTTTTGAGAGGCAGAAAACACTTCTGTACGTAGCACTAACAATCTGGTTGGGATAATAGACAGGAAATGTACCTGCAGGATTCTTGCTTTTAAGGTTTGTTTATTCATGGATGAATGCACTTATTGTCAGTAGGAATTGGAATTTGAAAGCAAATGTATATTCGAATATTCGACCCCCCGAAAAATGGTTAACCGGTCAACAGAAATGTACATATCCAATAAAAATAAAAATAAAAAATAAAAAAAAGAATTCCAAAGATTTTTTTTCAACAACTTTTGGAAATAAATAAATACATGTTCAAATAAGTGTAGAAACCAAGTCGAATTTTTCAAATGTATTGAACTGGTGATCACAGTTTGACAGCTATAGGCCTGCAGCTTTCATGTGCGTAGGCGATTCACAATCAGGCCAGCTGTAGAGAAGACCCTCTCAGCTGGAACGGAGGTTGCGGGTATAGCAAGGTATAGCATGTATATAAGTTTAATTTGGCATAGTATGCACTCTACACCGCACTCTAACCTGGTCGAAATATTTCCACACATTACTCCTTTTTTACACCATGTCTGTTGTGCAGGACTCTTCTTAGAGTGTAAATAATTACCGGACTATGACTGGTATGTTGAATACCGGCAAAACTAAATCTCTCCTGTCAAAATGTCTATGTACTTTGCCGCCACACACGGTTGCCAAGCAGCGCTTATTGTTGTTTAGGCTGGCCACTCATGTGTCGCGAGTGTTGACAGGGGGCGGGGGAGCACGCTCATGAACTGTTGGCGCCGGAACCTCGCAACGGCTGCGGAGCGCATTTGCGCCACATTTGTACATATATGTATATATATATATATATACACATTGAATTATTCAATTTGATAATATGTAATAAACTAAGGCATCCCTCCCAAAAAGTAAAAAAAAAAAAATTAATACAAATATTCATAACTCATATTCGAATACATGAATAATTACTCGAAAACCTGAATGATTTAGAATATTCAAATATTCGATTAATCGTTCCCATCCCTAATTGTAAGTCACTTTGAATAAAAGCTTCAGCTAAATTAAATGTAATGTAATTGGTAAAGTATGTGCGTTCTTACCTTAACCATTTTGTCAGTGATTTCCGGAAGTTCCCCAATTTTCCGATTGTCAAGCATTCTTATTTCATAGGACTGCCCTGCAAGGACACGTTCATACAGCGGGTTAAAAGACAATTCTGTCACATGTATAGTTCAATCTTTATATTTCCCATCATTTCCAGTATCATAGTATCTGCTGATGTAGATTTACAGTCATAGCAAGCATGAGTTCACGGCTCCTGCTCATAACCATTCAGGATTAGGTTTCTAAATAATAGTTTTAGTATTTAGTATAATATGTATGTAAGTGACATGCATGTGAATTAGCTTCCTGTTCACACACAGAGCCCTGCAGTGTGTCGGGGGTTGGATGCTGACCTTGGTTGAGGTAGGTGAGGGTTTCATCGTGCAGTTTGACGGCGGGAGAGGTAGCTGCACACAAAACGTACTGAAAGGGGAGGATCTTGTTCTCGTTGTCCGGAGGAAGGATGGACTCTTCCTGTTTGAAGATGGGGAGGGCGAGGACATCGCTGAGGAACAGAAACACACCAAAAGAAAACATCATTTCATTTACATAAAACAAATACATCATGATGGAACACTACATACTGATATACACCTGAACATCAGCAGGAGAGAACTCTTTAAAGTAGAGACACTACATACTGATATACACCTGAACATCAGCAGGAGAGGACTCTTTAAAGTAGAGACACTACATACTGATATACACCTGAACATCAGCAGGAGAGGACTCTTTAAAGTAGAGACACTACATACTGATATACACCTGAACATCAGCAGGAGAGGACTCTTTAAAGTAGAGACACTACATACTGATATACACCTGAACATCAGCAGGAGAGGACTCTTTAAAGTAGAGACACTACATACTGATATACACCTGAACATCAGCAGGAGAGGACTCTTTAAAGTAGAGACACTACATACTGATATACACCTGAACATCAGCAGGAGAGGACTCTTTAAAGTAGAGACACTACATACTCATATACACCTGAACATTTGCAGGAGAGGACTCTTTAAAGTAGAGACACTACATACCGATATACACCTGAACATCAGCAGGAGAGGACTCTTTAAAGTAGAGACACTACATACTGATATACACCTGAACATCAGCAAGAGAGGACTCTTTAAAGTAGAGACACTACATACTGATATACACCTGAATATCAGCAGGAGAGGACTCTTTAAAGTAGAGACACTACATACTGATATACACCTGAACATCAGCAGGAGAGGACTCTTTAAAGTAGAGACACTACATACTGATATACACCTGAACATCAGCAGGAGAGGACTCTTTAAAGTAGAGACACTACATACTGATATACACCTGAACATCAGCTGGAGAGGACTCATTTAATTTTCTAGATTCATCTTTGGTCTATAAAATATCAGTAAAATTTTGAAAAATATCCATTTCTGAAAACAGAAAAGGAGGAAAATCTTACTATTCAGAAAAAAACATCACTTTTATTTATAAATAATAATTTTATTAGCTCACAAAAACCTTGATATTTAATTCTTATAACTGGTATTTTTCAAATAGAGAGTCTTTCACTACACTTGATCCTGAAAGGCAGTTCATTATAACAGAGGAAAGGAAGGACACTCTACTAAATACCAAGGTATCCAGACAGCGTGTCTTCGCTCCTCTCAACAGGAGAATGTCTGGAACCAAACTGCACTCTGCAGCTCCTTCAGTATCATTTAACAAAACACTTAAGCAGCCAGAAAGAGGCAGAAAGAAGAGGGAACTTTTATAACTAAATGGATTTCTGATTCAGATTTCTGCAGAACCTCATGCTGTCCTTTCCATCGAGAAAGACTGAGCAAAAGCATCATAAATATATTTTTAGACCTATAAAAGACTTCACAAAAACACATGGTTTGCAGATATATTTATGTAGCAGGGATACGCTGCAGGTCTAATGCTCTAAGCTCATTTCATTAAAGATTATTCTCCATCTGATAATCAACAAGCTGCTTTGTAATAAATAATTTACTTTTTCGCTATCACTGTGTAGGAAGTGAAGTTTGAGACCCTATGGTTCGAAACACATTAATAAAAAAACATTCAATTTGACGGAAAGTTTGATCCCCATCATTTTAAAGACATACCAAATACTATTATATAGAACAGTTGTTCCCAACCTGTGGGCTGCAGCCACTACGCACTGCAAGTGGGTCGCCACATCATTTGCAAAACATTATGATTTGTGTGGAAACATGATCATTATTAAGATTTATTTGCATTCCTTTCCTTTCTCTTTCTCGATCCTCCTTAGCAACGGTCATTCCAGTCCTTGACAGCGGGCTGCTCTATTGGATTAACAACGTGTCACATGTTCTGAATCGACCAATCAGAACTTTATTTAGCCTCCGTATTGTTTATGGTTGAATGTGGGCCGCGAAACATTTTTATATATTTTCTTTTTTATTCTTAAGTGGGCCCTGAGTTGAAAAAGGTTGGTAACCGCTGATATAGAATATTTAACCCCCTTCCCGGAAGTAAAGGGTTTCTGATTCAGATGTCTGCAGTACCTCATGCTGTACGCCCCCGCCCCGAGCTCCTGCCCGATGCCCGACAGACTGGCATCGAAATCCTGCACCAAACCGGACTCGATCACCTCGTCCGTGAGAGGAAGCTTCAGAGCCCACGCCATGATGACCAGATGAAAGGAGAGCACTTTGGGTTAAAACCTGCGCCACGGTTCCCACAACCTGACAATCTGTGGAGGAGAGAGGAGAAGGAATAATAATAAAGCTTTATTTATACAACACATGCAGCTCAAAGTGCTTTACAAAATGACACATCACAAACAAACACCAAGATATGGTAATAGAAATAAAATAAATAATGTTTTCTCTCTGACAGATAAGACACAAGACCACTGAGTCGATGCAACAATATAAAGACCAAAGGATTTCTTTCTAAAATAGAGCCCCAAATATAAGTTTAAATATCACATGTACCCCTTAAAGACCCCATCACTCATTCATCACATCACGACTACTGCAACAGCATCCTCTACGCTCGGCATACCATCCAACCTCCTCAATAAACTCCAACATATCCAGAACTCTGCTGCCCGCCTCCTCACCCACACCCGCTCCCGAGACCACATCACTCCCATCCTCCAGAACCTCCACTGGCTCCCCGTCCGTCAAAGAATCCACTTCAAAGTCCTCCTGATTACTTACAAAGCCCTCAACAACCAGGCCCCCCCCCCTACCTCACAGACCTGCTGCACCACCACACCCCTTCCCGCTGCCTCCGCTCATCAGAAGCCAACCTCCTATCCATCCCTTCCCACACCAATCACAGGACCTGGGGGGACAGAGCCTTCTCCGTCGCTGCCCCCTCCTTCTGGAACTCAATCCCACAACTAATCAGAGACTGCCCTGACCTCACCACCTTCAGAACACTCACCTCTTCAATCTGGCTTTTAATGTGTGATTGTTTTTGTATTGCTTGATTATAATTTGACTTTAACTATATATATATGTATTTATTTTTCTTTTCTTTTCACTATATCTGTAAAGCATCTTTGAGCACCTAACAAAATTAATCTATTATTATTATTATTATTAAATGGTTTCTGTATCCTGGGGGATGCAGTCATTTGATAGGCTGTATCTTTGTCTAAAATGTGGGTCTAATAACAGTGTAACATTGGTATAATATAGGTGTTTTAATTGTGTAACATTGGTATAATATGGGTCTAATAACAGTGTGATATATGGGTTTTATGTAGATAATAGCAATCAATGAATTCTCCAAAATATGTGATTGCCTTAAAGGGTTAAAACATATCATACAACACCTGAACTAAATATTCTCTATGTTGGTAATTGTTAAGTTAGTGTTATCTTAACGTTGTGTTTTATATATGTTATTTTAAATGTTGCTTTTAAGAATTTAAATATGTCACGTGTCTTTCAGTACCATAAAAAAGCGCCGAATAAATAACATGTATTATTATTATTTAAAAAGTACGCAACCATGCACTGATGCACAACAACAATAATAACTTGTGTAAAAGGAAATTTGTTGGTGCTTTTCATGTATTTAAATCAGTTAAAAATGATATGAAATAGACATATCTTACCTTGAGTTGTGCAGCAGATGCTAACACTGCTTCTTCATCTTCTTCATGTCGCTTCTTCCCAGACGTAAAACAAACATCACGAGCTAACGGAGCTAACTACTGACAGACAGCTAAAACCAATGCTAACCTGTATTAGCCTTCACTTGTAGAGGATCCACGAAAACATAGAGTTCCTGGTAGACATATCTTTACATAGGAGGAATTAAAAATGACCTCAGACTCGTTAATATAATAAATGTAATGTCTTGCTTTTGTTTGTTTATCTAGCTTCGTAGCAGGAAAAAGGAGATGACGTCACTTCTGGTTCACTCTTCTTCTTCTTTTTCTTCTTCGTGGTGTTATTTTACAGCCGGGGGTCACTACCGCCACTCTGCGGTTGTGGTGGGTACAACACAAAGCTGAGTATTCATAAATGTTCTACGATCAGAGGTGGAAGAAGCAGTGGCGGTTCTAGACCAATTTGACTGGGGGGGCCAGGCTGGGGCCAGTTATTTTCTGAGGGGGGCACAATAAATGCAGGACGAAAAAGACAAAGACAGTATGAAGTAATTGCGCATAAGAAAACAATGCAAAACAGTTATTGGTATTTGTTTCATTACACATTATGACATGCTTACCTTTAACCTTTGTGTGCTGTTTGGGTCTATGGGACCCGTTTTCAGTGTTTAGATTTTTTATTTTTTTATGTTGAAGTTAAATGCATCAATCTGGTGCACTTTGAGCACAAAATGAATTTATGTATGCAGCTCTCAACACTCAGATGAAAGGGAGCTGTATACTTTTCAATAATCCAAACATCTTTAGAATATGATCACAACCAATAAAAAATCATTTAAATTTGTTTATTCTTATCTTATGTTACCTAGTTAGCATTCTTTCTTTCTATTTATGCATATTTTACTAATCACTCCCCTTTTAAACTGTTTTTTTTTACTGTCCTGTATAGTACACATTGGAGTGATTTCTTACCTTATTTTTTCCAACTATATTAAATAGATAAAGGTGTGCTCTCTCCAGCTCTCTCTCTCTCTGTCTCGCTCGCTCACAGAGCCTGCTCTAATGGGTCCGACCTGAATGACAAATATCGTTAGTTCCGCCTATTCCGTCAGCCAAGAAATCATTTAATCATAAACCTTTTTTTTTTTTTCATTTTCAGGGGGGCCACAGGGGGGTCCAAAGTCAGTGTTAGGTAGTACCCCCCCCCCCCCCCCTAAAACCGCCCCTGGGAAGAAGTATTCGAACTTGTACTTGAGTAAAGTAGAAGTACTCAGATCTCTTACTTGAGTAAAAGTAGAAGTACACAGATCTCTTACTTGAGTAAAAGTAGAAGTACACAGATATTGTACTTGAGTAAAAGTATAAGTACACAGATCTCGTACTTGAGTAAAACTAGAAGTACACAGATATTGTACTTGAGTAAAAGTAGAAGTACTCAGATATTGTGCTTGAGTAAAAGTAGAAGTACCAGAGTGTAGGAATACTCGGTTACAAGTAAAAGTAAAAGTATTGGCAACAAAATATTTAAAGTATCACAAGGAAAAGTAGTCATTGTGCAGATTGGTCCATTTCAGAATAATATATATGATATGTTTTATAATTATTGATAATTAAAGTGTTCTCAAAGCTGGTAAGGGTGCAGCTAGTTTGAATGACTTTGTATACTGCTGCATATACTATGTTTAAAATATGTTTAAAAGATCGAGAGCCAGCCTCTCGTCCAACATCAGTGTCTGACCTCACTAATTCTCTTCTGGATGAAAGGGCTTCCCACAGACACACTCCAAGATCTGTAGAAAGCCTTCCCAGAAGAGTGGAAGCTGTTATAGCTGCAAAGGGGGAACAAGTTCAAATGAATGCCTAATCATTTGGAATGGGATGTCCTGAAAGCTCCTGTAGGTGTAATCAGAATCAGAATCAGAATCAGAATACCTTTATTAGTCATGTACATTGTTACAGCAGAAAATAGCCAAAGACAGCTTAATGTTACCAAAAGCATGCATACCAAAAAGTATTGAAGATAAAAAAAGAAATTATAATTTTAAAAAAGTTACACGTTTTACAAAATAGACAGTTTTTAACAGCATATATATATATATATATATATATATATATATATATATATATATATATATATATATATTGCACATATTGCATATAGTTGGTATTTAACAGAATGCGGTGTTATAGTCTGTGTTGTTGTGTGGGGGGTCTACTAGGGTTCGTGGTGGTTATATAGTCTGACCGCTGCAGGAAGGAAGGACCTGCGGTATCTCTCTAATGTGTAGGTGGTCCAATACTTTGGTCTATATTGTGTATAATTGAGTATCATCTGCATAACAATGAAAATGTCCCGAGAGATTCCTTATTGCCTAAAGGAAGCGTATATAATGTGAACACAATAGGTCCAAGCTCTGAGCCCTTATGCTTTGCTGCAGCAACACTGACTGGATTCAATCAAACAGAACTCTAAACACATTTTCAGCTCTGCACACAATCTGCAATTCAACTCTGCACTTTATAAAACCCTGCACACGGTTCTCTGAGTAACACACAGAGATCTGACATATTCACCTGGCAGCCATTTTCAAACCACTGCCATTAAACATGCTACACATATGAGCCAATGAACAGATACACATGCCAGCTGACCGTTACCGCCTGGCTGCTTTACTGCTGACTCATCAATCAGGATAAAACTGCAAAAATTGATATTTATTTTTAAAATATGTTTTTTTATTACAGAGCTGAGAATATAATATTTAGAAAAATATATAATATCCTGTAGGATTATTAGATACACAAGAAAGAAAACAAGATTTAAGTCGTTAATTCATGAGAAAAGCACTCAGATAGAAAGTCAGAAACATTTACAAATATTTGTTTAAAATGTTGTTTGAATAAAATGTCCAAAGAAAGTATTCAGAGTAATTCTTATTACAGTTTTATATATTTTTGTATATATTTCACAAATGATCTGCTTTGACTGCAGCTTGAGAAACTTCTGGATTCAGTCTGAAAGCATCCTTTTTGAACTTGAAACATGATCTTTAATAATGTTGTAGTTTAGTTGAACTCTGAGAGGTGGACTGGCTGGACTCCTCACTGGGACTCTGGTTCTGGACCAGCTTGCAGGGTCCAGGAGTTCTTGGAGAGAAGGAGCGCTTCCTGCCGCAGGACTCGGGGGATGGGAGTTCCTGAACATGGAGAAACAGCTTCAGTTATTATGCTCCAGATATCTGGAACAAAGTCACAGAAAGAATGTGTCTGCAGCTCAGAGAGTCCTGCTGGGAACCCACACATGTTGAGGAGCCCAAAGTGTGATGATAGAAATGTACAGTACGGGTCCCCAGCACATAGAAGCTGCCGGATGCTAACCTGCATATGTTGGGAGAGCTTTACAGACCAGGAGAGGAACTAAGTACATCTACTCAAGTACTGTACTGAAGTACAATGTGGAGGTACTTGTACTTTACCTGAGTATTTCCCTTTTAGGCTACTTTGTACTTCTACTCCACTACAGTTCAGAGGTACATGGTGTTCTTCTACTCCACTACAATTCAGAGGTACATGGTGTACTTTTCCTCCACTACATGTATTTAATACCTTTAGTTACTTCACAGATCTGGATGAATGATGTGAAATATAATCAAGTGTTGAATCAGACTTTAGTTCCACCTGGAGTAAATCCACCAGCTACCCTGCAGTATACAAAGTCATTCAAACTAGCTGCACCTTTACCAGCTTTGAGAACACTTTCATGATCAATCATTATAAAACATATCATATCTATTATTCTGAAATGGACCAATCTGCACAATGAATACTTTTACTTTTGGTAGTTTAACTATATTTTGATGCCAATGCTTTTCTACTTTTACTTGAGTAACATTTTGAATGCAGGACTTTAACTGAAACAGAGTATTCCTACACTCTGGTACTTCTACTTTTACTCAAGAACAAGATCTGAGTACTTCTACTTTTACTCAAGTACAAGATCTGAGTACTTCTACTTTTACTCAAGTACAAGATCTGAGTACTTCTTTTACTCAAATACAAGATCTGAGTACTTCTACTTTTACTCAAGTACAAGATCTGAGTACTTCTACTTTTACTCAAATACAAGATCTGAGTACTTCTACTTTTACTCAAGTACAAGATCTGAGTACTTCTACTTTTACTCAAATACAAGATCTGAGTACTTCTACTTTTACTCAAGTACAAGATCTGAGTACTTCTACTTTTACTCAAGTACAACATCTGAGTACTTCTACTATTACTCAATTATATATTGATGATAATGTTATAGCAGAATGTTTAATACAGCGTATTTCTGATATTTATTAGAGATCACATGCTAAGCTATTTGATGTGTGTTACTGAGTTGGGTCACACACAGTTAGAGAGACAATGGTCGTTCTGAATTATCAATAGATGTATTCATTTAAAAAAATAAAATAAACAGTTAACCTTTGTTAGTTAACTAATCCTAAAGATGTCATGAGACGATGACGTTTAAACATATACAAGTATATCTTTCAGAGAGATAAACATGTGACATTTGTGTGGTAGGCTGCATGATAAAATGTGTGTGCGTTAAACATGCTAAGGGAAAATGTGTGTGTGTTCATTGCACTGGCTATATATTCTGTATGATTGTTGCTACTGTCGGGGGGCATTTCCGCGATTGGCTGCTGTGGCAGTCGGTGATGTACTTCCCATTATTGTTTGTTTTTTGCAACAACTAAATAATAATTACTGATCAGCTATATCTGTGTTTGTGTTTCATTGATTCCTCTCTTTTTCATTATTTCCTGTTGTGTTATGATGGATCGCCACAACAATAATACTGTAACGGACTGGTTATAATTTAAATTACATTACATGACATGTCACTTGTTAAACGCTTTTATCCAAAGCAACTCACATACTCAGTACTGTGGGCAATCCCCACAGGAGCAATTTGGGGTGAAGTGTCTCAGGGACACAACGACATGCTGACTGCAGTGGGGTTTGAACCTGTGACCCCCTGATCCAAAGACCAACGCACTAGTCCATTGAGCCACATGCCTCCCATAATGTTGATGTTTTCATGTGTTTTATTCTTCAGAGTTTATTTACATGTTACAGAGTGTCAGTGAACGCGTCACTGTGTTGATAGACAGTTCTTCTGAAGAGAAACAGACAAAATGATGAAGAGAGAGAAACCAGAGTGTTGTTTTCCTCTGAGGACATGCTCCATCAAAGAGTTTCATATCTGGATGAATGGAGGATATTCAGTACTCACAGGTCTTCTGGGTCTCGGCTCTGATCGTCTCATCATCTCTGATCCTGTAGGGATGAACACAATCCAACAGTTATGGATCCAGTTTAAAAGAAGTGTTTGTTCTTTGAGTCAGCTTCAGAGTCCTGACTGATCTCATGCTTTACATCCCATCATATCTTCTCTGCAAACACTACGACTGACTGCCACAGCTCTCAGCTGCATGACAGGAAGTAACAGTCATTAGTCAAGGAGCTCAAAACATCCCATCAAACACAGACTACCTTTTCCACTCTTCTGTCAAATCCCATATGTCTGGTGGAAAGTTGATCACTTACTAAATGTGGCTTTGCATTTCCAGCTGGCCTTCTATAGTTGATGGAAGAATGAGAGAGCCTGCAGTCAGTGGGTAACATCACTGATCTGTTTCCCCAGTGAGAGAAACACCTCCCTGTGTTTCATACAATACTGCTGAACCAGCAGAGACCCCTTACTGACCTGAGGGTCTCCAGTCTGCAGTCTGGACTCTCCACAAGATCTCTCAGCAGCTCCACATCTGAATCCTGCAGATCGTTGAGACTCAGGTCCAGATCTCTCAGATGGATGTTGGACTTCAGAGCTGAGGCCAGAGCAGAACAGCTGATCTCTGACAACCAGCAGTCCCTCAGTCTGAATAAAGAAAACATGATGAGGATAAAAATCTGTTTATAATCCAATCAGATGTTACTCAACATTTAAATGAATCTAAACAGAAACATCTGTCTTCTTCAGAAAGTAAACTTTATCATGTAAAACTAAAATTACTTCAGATGAGCTTTATTCAGATGTTATCGTTTACTAAATATTAAATACATAGATTTACTTTTTACAACCAACATCTATAACAGCGCAACTGCTGAAATATGCGCGCCGCTGTTTGTTTTGTTTGTTATGTGGATTTGTAGTATTTGTGTTACTGTATGTTCAATAAAGGTGTATTTTTGCTAAATCTTGAGACATTGCCACTGTATGTACTAGGCAGGGCCGATTTTTGGCATAGGCGACACAGGCGGTCGCCTAGGGCGCCAGATCTGGGGGGCGCTGCGCTGGTAGCTCTGGGAGGGAAAAAACATTTTTGACCGTTGGCGCTCATCCTAATGTTCGGCCTTGATGTAACAACATTCATAATTAATTAAATGTAACACCCTTTTCACCCCGGTTACACTTTTGATTTGCCCTGGGGCTGTAAGTGATGAAAGTGGGGGATGTTGGCTTATCTGGCGCCCGCAGCTCACAGCCAAAGTGCGAGCGAGAGAGCGAGCGAGGGAGAGACAGAGAGGGCGCACCGGTACCGGCGCTGTTGTTATTAGAATCTGGTGCTAGCTGCGCTAACGGATATAAGAAGTAGATGTTTCTACAACCAGGGTGGAGGAGAGCTCTCCGGTCAGACTGAGAGGCTCAGTGAGGTTAAGGACTCTCTGAGTATTTAGATAGTTCATTTTAGTCTAAGTTATCTCAGTGGGTCTCAAACGTTTTGACCACAAATTATGTAAACACATATTTCCAAGGCACTCCTTTATAATTATTAGGATAAATAAAAACAGGTTTGAAATCATTCCAATGTATACTATAGGACAGTAATGGTAGTTGGAGGGATACAAAAATATCCTTTAAGGTTGGAGGGATACAAAAATATGCATAAATAAATGTTAACTGGTAAAATAAGATATGAATGAACAACAAAAATAAAATAAGTTACATTTATTTTTTATTGGCTATGGTAGGTTATTGATTATGTTCATATACTTATTTGATTATTAAAATGTAAACCGATCTTTTTCATATGGGCGTTTTAGAGTTGTGCCCCCTAGATCAGGTCTCTAGTAATTGTGTGCTCAAAGTGCACCAGATTGAAGCATTTTACTTTAAAATGTTCAACAAAATCTTCCCGGGGGGGCATACCCCCGGACCCCCCTAGAGGATGTGACATCCACCTCCCAATTCAAACATGTTCATACAATACTGAATACATTTGAAGCCATTTTGACGTCTATTACCTATATCAATAAGTTTCTGTTTTTGTAGTGTATTTTGTCTTTTGTAGAGATTTTTCATTTATTCTTTATTTATAAAATCTCGCCTAGGGCAGCAAATTGGCTAGAACCGGCCCTGGTACTAGGCCTCAAGAGCCTTTCTTGTGCTGGCAGACACATAGAAACAAATTGCCGGGGCGCACTTCGCATGTGCACACACTAAAATGATAAAAAAAATAATAATAATAAAATTTAAAAATTTAAAAAATCGCGGTATATTTTGTCAGTCTCACGACGGTATTGAGACATCTATTTACCGCGATATTCGATATATCGTTACATCCCTAATGTCTGCCGTTCTTACTTCTTACTCTTAAAAATGAAATATGAAAATAAGGACAATTACAACTTTATGGATGTAAGTTATTAATGAATATAAATGAGGTTTAATTACAAAGTGAACATGTGAGATCTCCAGCAGTAACAGAGAGTCAGTGAACTGACCTGAGGGTCTCCAGTCTGCAGTCTGGACTCTCCAGAAGACCTCTCAGCAGCTCCACTCCTGAATCCTGCAGATCGTTCTCACTCAGGTCCAGATCTCTCAGATGGATGTTGGACTTCAGAGCTGAGACCAGAGCAGAACAGCTGATCTCTGACAACATGCAGCTCTTCAGTCTGAATAAAGAAAACATGATGAGGATACAAATCTGTTTATAATCCAATCAGATGTTACTCAACATTTAAATGAATGGGAACAGAAACATCTGTCTTCTTCAGAAAGTAAACTTTATCATGTAAAACTAAAGTGACTTCAGATGACCTTTATTCAGACGTTATCGTTTACTAAATATGAAATAAATAGATTTATTTTTTACAACTAACATCTATTACAGTTCCTTTAAGAAACACTCAACATGTTTGTCTGCAGTTCTTACTTCTTACTCTTAAAAATGAAATATGAATAAAAGGACATTTATAACTTTATGGATGAAAGTTATTAATGAATATAAATGAGGTTCAATTAGAAAGTGAACATGTGAGATCTCCAGCAGTAACAGAGAGTCAGTGAACTGACCTGAGGGTCTCCAGTCTGCAGTCTGGACTCTCCAGAAGATCTCTCAGCAGCTCCACTCCTGAATCCTTCAGAGCGTTGAGACTCAGGTTCAGATGTCTCAGATGGGAGGGGTTGGACTTCAGAGCTGAGATCAGAGCAGAACAGCTGATCTCTGACAACCTGCAGTCCCACAGACTGAATAAAGAAAACATGATGTAAGTTCAGAAAACAAAGCTTCTGTTTGAAATAACTCCAGGTTTAATAATCTGTTCAGAGTCAAACAGGGTTTTAATATCAGAGATGATGCAGAAACAATCTACTGATAATCTGGAACTTTAACTTTGATCAGATGTTTAACAACTCCTTCATCTCCCTCACAGCTCATCAGTACTGACAGCACCTCCACTGACTCCTGGAGCACAGGGTGAGTCTGTGGAAGCTCAAACTCTCTCCCTCACACATTCACCTTCTCTCTGTTACTCTGATCAATATTCAGTCATTAGCAAAAAATAAAAAAATAAAAATAACATTGCATTTGCTCAAATTCATAAAATCATAAACACAAACAGATGAATATGAACTGCAGTCAGTGAACTGACCTGAGAGCCTCCAGTCTGCAGTTTGGACTCTTTAGTCCAGAACTCAGACGCTCCACTCCTGAATCCTCCAGATCGTTGTTGTCACTCAGGTCCAGATCTCTCAGATGGGAGGGGTCAGACTTCAGAGCTGAGGCCACGACTTCACAGTGAGTCTCTGAGATTATACAGCTAGTAAGTCTATAATAACACATATATTACAACATGCATTAAAAAAAAAGGAAACATTATATTAACATTAAGAATTTGATGAAAAAAGATTTGACATGTTCTGATAGACCTTTTCTGTTAATCCATTTAATATAATATATGATAATAGAGTGTAATGAGTTGTCAGTGTGATCTGATCACATGTCTGTGCTCCTGCTGTCACTGACTGTTACCAAAAGAAACAGAAATTAAATGAATCACTTGACGATATTAGAGATGTACATATTTAAATGTTAATTAATATTTGGATGTGAATGATGGATGAAGGATGTTTTGGCTTCTCTGAGCATCTGAACATTTATTGCGCACACAAACACAATTAACAAACTAATAAAGATTCAATATGTTCAACTTGATACCATCAGATGTTCCCAGTATCTCAGCATTAAGACATAACTCTGTTATTGGTGGGAAATGATATAGATCTGATTTTAAACTCTAACACATTGTGATCAGAACATGTGTTTAATGATAAAGAAACAACTAAAAAGTAATAATATGTTTCTGTGATAACTGTAAGTCCTGCTGTGTGGTGTGATCACATGCTGAGAAACCTCTCAAGTCCTTCATGTGTTTGACATGTCGCCTCCATCACTCAATATGAAGAGAGGAACGCTTCAGTTGAACTATTATTATAAATAAATAGAAGAACAGTGTTGGTTTTAATTTCCTCTCAGTATTTAAACAGCAGAAATGTTATAGTGTTTATTTGAATAATTAAACTCCTGATCCACTTTAGTTTATAAAGTTAATCACATCTGGACTTACTTGGCCTTCCTGCAGTTCCTCACAGCTGGAATCAGTCTCAGTTGTCCCTCCCATGATGTGTTGTACTTGCTCACGTCCAACTCATCCAGAACCTCCTCTGACATCTGCAGCATGTAGGCCAGAGCAGAGCAGTGGATCTCAGAGAGTTTCTTCTCTGATCTGTTCTCTGACTTCAGGAACTCTGTGATCTCCTGATGTACTGAGTGGTCCTTCATCTCTGTCAGACAGTGGAAGATGTTGATGCTCCTGTCAGGAGAGGAAGCACTTCTCATCTCCTTCAGGTTGCTGATGGTTCTCTGGATGGTTTCTGGTCTGTTGTCTGTTCGACCCAGCAGGCCTCCTAACAGTCTCTGGTTGGACTCCAGAGAGAGTCCTTGGAGAAAGCGGGCAAACAGGTCCAGGTGGCCATTTTTACTTTGGAGGGATTTCTCCATGGCTCCCTTCAGGAAGACATCCAGGGATGGGTAATCCTGATCAGTGAGGTTGTTATAGTCTCCCTGCAGGAAGTCCTTCAGTACCTCTGTGTCTCTGTTGGTGTAACAGTGCAACATGTAGACTGCAGCCAGAAACTCCTGAATGCTCAGATGAACAAAGCAGTAGACTGTTTTCTGGAAGATCACACTCTCTCTTTTGAAGATCTCTGTACAAACTCCTGAGTGCACCAAGGCTTCGGTGACATCCAGACCACAGCGCTGCAGGTCTTGTTGGTAGAACATGATGTCTCCTTTCTCCAGATGTTCAAACGCCAGCCTCCCCAGCTTCAGAAGAAGCTCCCTGTCAGCCTCCATCAGCTGCTGTGGACTCGTCTTGTTCTTCTTCTTCTTCTTCTTCTTCTTCTTCTTCTTCTTCTTCTTCTTCTTCTTCTTCTTCTTCTTCTTCTTCTTCTTCTTCAGCTGCCGTGGACTCGTCTCATGTCCCTCTTCATACTTCTGCTTCTTCCTCTGTGTCTGGACCAGCAGGAAGTGTGAGTACATGTCAGTGAGGGTCTGGGGCAGCTCTCCTCTCTGGTCTGTAGTCAACATGTGGTCCAGAACTGCAGCAGTGATCCAGCAGAACACTGGGATCATACACATGATGTGGAGGCTCCTGGAGCTCTTGATGTGAGAGATGATTCTGCTGGACAGGTCTTCATCACTCGATCTCCTCCTGAAGTACTCATCCTTCTGGGCGTCAGTGAAGCCTCGTACTTCTGTTACCCTGTCCACACACTTAGGAGGGATCTGATTGGCCGCTGCAGGTCTGGAAGTTATCCAGACGAGAGCCGAGGGAAGCAGCTTCCCCCTGATGAGGTTTGTCATCAGCACGTTGACTGAGGACTGCTGAGAGACATCAGACACAACCTCATTGTTTCTGAAGTCCAGAGAAAGTCTGCTTTCATCCAGGCCGTCAAAGATGAGCAGCACTTTGCAGACAGCCAGCTGCTCTGCTGTGAGCTTCTGTAAGGTTGGATGGAAAACATGGAGCAGCCTGAGAAGACTGTACTGCTCACCTTTGATCAGGTTCAGCTCCCTGAAGGAGAGCGGGATCACCAGACTGACATCTTGGTTTCCCAAACCCTCGGCCCAGTCCAGAGTGAACTTCTGCACTGAGAAGCTTTTTCCAACTCCAGCGACTCCGTTGGTCAGGACCGCTCTGATGAGAGTCTGTTGGTCAGGTAAGGCTTTAAAGATGTCCTGGCACTTGATTGGAGTGTCATGGAGGGGCTTCTTCTTGGAAGCTGTCTCCAGCTGCCTCACCTCATGTTGGGTATTAACCTCTTCACTCTGGCCTTGTGTGATGTAGAGCTCAGTGAAGATGCTGTTGAGAAGGGTTTCACTTTGACCAGTTCCTTCAGTCACACGTTCACATCTCCTCCTCAGACTGAGCCTATGTTCATCTAGAACCTCCTGCAGACCACGTTCTGCTGGAAGAGAAGGAAACAGGAGAGAATGAGGAAAATGCTCTGAGAATCTAATCATAACAATTAAACAACAACAAACAGACTGAGTTTAAATGTTTTATAAAACAGCTTACTGTCTATGCCAGCCAACCCCAATTAGCGGCCCGCGAGAGGCAAATGCATTTCCCGCGCTGATCTACTGGAATGCACTTGTTATAACATAAAAAGATAAAATAAAATGTCTGCGGTTTCGCTTTATTTTGACCTCCGTCGACACTCGTAAACCTGACCCTTGACCTTATCGTGTGCATATGCAAGACGTGCTTCGCGCGCTTGACTTACTCGTCACCACCTGGAATAGCGGCAAACACATATAAACAATAGCTCGCCAGCTAGCCGCCTGTTATCCCAGTTTACCTCACTTTATGGCGCATTTCCATTACAGTTTAGGACTAGAACTGGGGTAGTATCTATAGCAACGCAGTGTAGGCGGAGCCGTGACGTCATCTTCAATGAGCGCCCCAGAAAAACAACACAGCCGTTAGCTGTTAGCACTCAGAGCTCACAGCTCTTCATATCTGTTCAGAAACTATACAAAAGTTAAACAAGTACAAACCACATACTGTCTGTGTCATGGAGAATACAGTCGCTGGTTTATTTATGTCTGTATAGGCTGTTGTTGTGAGTGTGGACGGTCAGAGCATTTAGCTTAGCCGATCTCCATTTAGAAAACACGCATTTTAAAAAGTTTTTTGCCTGCTGTCAGTCTGCAGACTTGTCAAAGCATTAATTCATGGTTTTTACTAACCGGTATCAGTATGTTGTTACTTCGGCATCATTTAGAAACGTGTATTACAATTAAATCACGGTCAAATATGTTAATCTTGTTGTAGTTGTAGCCCCCTTGCCAGCGATTCTCTCTCTAGTTTAGCATACTCAGCCCGACTCAGCCTGGTTGTTCCTGGCCCTAGAACCACGATTTTATGGGGCCAGAAAAACTGTGAATTAGGACCCGCTAGCCGGTACTAGGCCAAGTAGAAACGCAACCAAAAACGGGCCCCGCACGGCTCGGCACGCTTAAAGCAAGCTCCGCACTGCAGTGGAAATGCGCCATAAAGGGCCGTGGATATCTCAAATCCAGGATGGAATTCGCTAAGAAAAGGAAGGTAGACCAGGAGAACCGTCAGTTAAAAACTGACTGGACTGAGAAGTATTGTTTTTTTTTACCGGACCACGCCAATGCTAATCCAACTTGTTTGATTTGCATGCAGAATGTAGCTGTAATCAAATCAGACAACCTGAAGCGGCACTTCACCTCTATTCATGCTGCCAGTTTTAATGCTAACTATCCAGAGAAATCCGACCAGCGCACACAAAAGATAGCAGGTTTGCTTGCATCATACAAGCACTCTGTTTCCACAATGTCGAAAACAACATCGGCACAAGAGAGCGCAACAGCTGCCTCATTGCACGTCTCTTGGACGCTCGCTAGAGCCAAAGAGAGTTAATTAAACGGTGTGCGATAGACATCCCAGCTAGCGGGGAACGTTCTCACAACTTTGGCTAACATTACCTTTTGGTTCTAATAAGGTTTTAAAGAAACGTTTTAATCTGATGTTCAAAGAACCTTTTTTAAGATGTTTATTTTTTCAAATAATGTTCCTGTAAGGAAGGGATCACCAACTAAATTTTTCCAAGGGCCAAAATGTATAAAATAGGCACTATCGCGGGCCAGCGATTTTTATATAGACCAGAATTTTGAAGTGGGGGGGGGGGGGGGGCGGGGGATGCTAGTGGAGCACGCTCAGGTACTGCGGACCGCATAAAGCTTAGCAGACTCTTCACACTGACGAAGGATCACTTCTAGGCAAGGTTGGGAGGGTTACTTTGTAAATATAATCATCAATTACTGAATACATAATCTGAAAGTAATCAGAATACAGTTACAGTTACGTGTCTTAAAAATGTAACGTATTCAGATTACTTTTAGAATACTTTTGGAATACTTTATTTTTCCATAACAGATGGGTACTGCACACTGCTAAAGCAGCCTCCCTCTCCTCTGTCATCATCCTTCTGGACCTGTCCGCTGCACCATCAGATCCTCCTTCGCACTCTCCAAGAACTTGGAGTTTCAGGCACTGCACTTTCCCTCCTCACCTCATACCTCAACGACCGCACCTACAGGGTTACTTGGAGAGGGTCCGAGTCCGACCCTTGTCAATTAACTACAGGGGTCCCTCAGGGCTCTGTTCTTGGTCCCCTCCTCTTCTCCTTGTACACAAACACGCTCGGGTCTGTCATTAGCCCGCATGGTTTTTCATACCACTGCTACGCTGACGAAACCCAACTAATTCTGTCCTTTCCCCGCTCAGAGACCCAGGTCGTCGCACGCATCTCTGCTTGTCTAGCTGACATCTCTCAGTGGACGTCTGCTCACCACCTCAAGCTCAACCTTGACAAGACTGAACTGCTTTTCCTTCCGAGAAAAGATTATCCCACTCTTGACCTAACAATCAACATCGGCACCTCTGTTGTTTCCCCGACTCAGACTGCAAGGAATCTGGGTGTGATCCTAGATAACAAACTGTCCTTCACTGCAAGCATTGCTGCTACAACCCGCTGCTGCAGATACACTCTTTACAACATCAGGAGGATACGTCCCCAGCTGACCCAGAAATCATTGCAGATTCTGGTCCAGGCTCTCGTCATCTCACGCCTAGACTACTGCAACTCCCTCCTGGCTGGTCTACCTGCATGTGCCATCCGACCTCTGCAGCTCATCCAGAATGCAGCGGCTCGTCTGGTCTTCAACCTTCCTAAAGTCTCCCACACCACGACGCTCCTCCGCTCCCTTCACTGGCTTCCAGTAACTGCTAGAATCCAGTTCAAGACACTGGTACTTGCGTACCATGCTGTGAATGGATCTGGCCCTTCCTACATCCAGGACATGGTTAAACCTTACACCCCAGCACGTGCACTCCGCTCTGCATCAGCCAAACAGCTCGCTGCACCCGCACTGCGAGGGGGACCCAAGTTCCCATCAGCAGAAACACGTGGGTTTGCTATCCTGGCTCCAAAATGGTGGAATGAGCTCCCCATTGTAATCAGGACAGCAGAAAGCTTACACATCTTCTTCAGACTGAAAACTCATCTCTTTGGACTCCACTTCGAGAGATAGAATTACTAACAAAGCACTTATATACTAACAAAGGACTGGCTTATCTAAAGCCAGTTGAGTAGCACTGTTGCGTCGCCGTGTTCTCCTGCGTCTTGGCCATGTGTCGCACGGGAACAGACCGCAAAAAATTCAGTGCGTGAGTGGCAATAACTCTCCTTACCAGCAGGCGGCGGTAGTGTGTATTCGTCATTCAAAAGAGGCAACAACCGGAAGACAGAGAAGAAGAACAGACTGCGTGATATAAACAAACAAATAGCGTGTGCGTTCCATTTTCACTCTCGTCCATCGAAAACATGTTTCGTGCGGCACTGGAGCTAGATCTGGGTTCTGCCCGCTCTGTATTAATGTCATGTGGATTTTCCTGTCATGTTGACAGGTTATCATCATGTAGGCGTTGATAAAAGCTCATTCTAATGTTGTGTTGTGTGTATGAAGGCACGAAATAAAGTTTTGCATTGCCTATCCTGCTATTTGTGTTTATTCTTTTAATCACACAGCGATAAGAAACAATAACAATGTGCCCACATAACTGTCAGTTGCAGCCCTAGCATTAGTATTGGTTATATTAACAGCTACAACATTAAAATACTTCTAGGCAGATTGAGGAGGATAATCGGAGAATGAACAGAGGGGCAGAAACATCCATCTGAATAATAATAACTTTATTTGTATAGCACCTTTCATACAGGGGATTGCAGTTCAAAGTGCCTTACATCAGTAAGAAATAAGATATAAAATCAGTGTAAAACAAGCAGCAAGAGCAAAGCATAAAGTGGGATAAAATAATGCAGATATATATATATATATATATATATATATATATATATATATATATATATATATAGTAATCCCAACAGGCCACCTTGTTTATGGTTTGATTCAGTTTTAGTAGAATATAAAATACATGAATGAATGATGAAATGAGCACTTAAAGTGCAGACATACTATAATTATATTGAGGTACTTCAGACAAATCCTGCAACTTTATAGTTCTGCTCCACAACAGTTTGAGAATGAAGAAACCATCACGTATGAAAGGCTACATATGAATAGAGGGGAAGAAATTAAACACATTTAGTATCATCATCCTGCGCTTCGCCGGAGGCCTTAGAGTGCTGAGTGTGCTTGGCCTCTCTCCGAGCAGTGCCGGTGTGGTGCAGATGGTGGATTCTGCCAGGGGAGTGCAGAGCTCAGCATCAAAGTGAGTAGTAATATTCATCCCGCTTTCGTCTCATTAGTATGCATAAAAAAGAGACAGGTCACACCTCCCCCAATTATGCAAATGAGCTAAGTCCTGCCTCCCTTTGTTCGAGGTGTGATATCCCAAGTAGGTGTGAGATTCGTCGATAGGAGGGGGTGATGTGTATTCACAGGTGTTATTTTGAAAAGGGTTTCTCGGTGAGACCGCAGTGGATCCTTTTAGTCGTGCGACCATCGCTTCTGCGTGTATGAAAGTTTTTACAACAACATTTCTACCGCCCAACGCCCTAGCAACTCCCCCACCCGACGATTACCGCCGTGAAAACAAGACGTACTCAGACAGAGGTATTCAATGGCTGGAGTGGCAGGCCCAAGCCGAAGGTGTATTTATTCAGCATGCGTTGAATGAGGGCTAGAAACTAGTGGGGCGTTTTGTCGTGGACGGGTTTGCTGAAGTTGCGGGGGCAAAGATTGTATGGGAGTTTCTTGGTTGCTTCTATCACGGGTGTCCCTCTTGCTATAAGGGCCATGAGAAAAACCCCTTGACAGGTGGCACATTTGAGCAGCTCCATGCTGCTAGTAAGGAAAAGCTGCATGAGCTACAGTCTGTTCATGGGGCCAAAGTGATCGTTATGAGGGAGCATACGTGGGGTGAGATGAAAAAATCCAATCAGGATTTGCAGGCTTTCCTCAGGGAATACAAAGCTCCAGAGCCACTGACCCCCAGGGAGGCTCTGTACGGAGGTAGGACATGTGCAGTGAAGTTGAGGCACACAGCTGCGGCCGATGAATTGGTTAATTATTGTGATTTCACCTCACTCTATCCTTTTGTAAACTGTACAGGCCTATATCCACTTGGACACCCCCAGATCATATTCCGAGATTTCAAAGATCTTCAGAGTTATTTTGGATTGATCAGAGCCACAGTAAACCCGCCCAGGGGTCTTTACTTTCCAGTCTTGCCCTACAGAACTGCAGCGGGCAAGCTAGTGTTCACACTCTGCCGTACATGCGCTGAGCTTAACAACCAACAGGGGCCCTGCATGCACAGCAAAGAGGAAAGAGCATTAACAGGAGTTTGGGTGACCACAGAGTTCAACAAAGCCCTGGATATGGGGTACAAGCTGGCTCAGATCACAGATGTGTGGCATTTTGAGAAGAAAAGTGACAGCATTTTTGTAGACTATATACACACATTTGTGAAGGGCAAACAAGAAGCATCAGGTTATCCTTCAGAGGCCACAGATGATGAGAGCAGACAAAAGTATGTGGCAGACTACCATGCTAATCAGGGGATCTTGCTGGATGCAGATAAAATCAAATCAAATCCAGCCAAAAGACAAGTGTCAAAACTATGTCTCAACAGTTTCTGGGGTACATTTGCCCAGAGAAGCAATCTGACTCAGACTAAGATTGTGACCAAAACAGAAGAATTTCTTAACCTCTTGTTTTCAGCTAAACATAAGGTTAAGTATTTCTCATTCCTCAACAACAGGACAGCTCTTGTTCAATGGTGTTACGGTGAGCATTGCCATTCTGCTCCCAACAAGGTAGATAACATATTCATTGCCGCTTTTACCACTGCGTATGCCAGGCTGAAACTGTACAGTGAGTTGGAGAAATTACAGCACAGAGTTTTCTACTACGACACAGATAGTATAATCTATGTGACAAGACAGAGGGAGACTCCACTGCCCATGGGGGTTTATCTGGGGGATCTGACAGATGAACTGGGGGGCGACACGATTGAAGAGTTTGTTTCAGCAGGGCCTAAAAGTTATGCGTACCAAACCAAAAATCAAAAAAAGGTTGTGATGCGTGTGAAAGGGATTACACAAACGCATGAATGTTGTGAACGAGTGAACTTTGACAGTCTAACAGATCTGGTGGAAGGCTACATTCAAAACTCTGAGAGGGGGAGGTGTCTCCAGGCCCCGCAACACAACATTGTACGGAATAAAGAGGGGTTCGTTTTGAGAAATGTGTCATTCACCAAAAAGTTCAGATTTGTGTTTGATAAGAGACGTCTGCTAGATGGAGGAAATACTTTGCCTTTTGGGTATTGAGAAATAACAAGAAGAGACTAAATGTTTTCATCCAGCCAAATTGATTTTGAGCCCAGACTACGTGTTCCTTTTTCTTGTTTAGTAGTTGGTCCCAGTGGGTGTGGAAAATATTTTTTTGTCAAGAATGTATTACAAAATTGTATTCATGTAATGGATGTACAGCCTCAAAATATTGTGTGGATTTACACTTCTTTCCAGCCAATGTATGCAGAACTGTAGGAAAAGAATCAAAATTAGGGCCGGGACTCGATTAAAAAAATGTATCTAATTAATTAGAGGCTTTGTAATTAATTAATCGAAATTAATCGCATTTTTAATCACATATAAATATTTGACCTGAGAACAGTGAGAAGCAATTTTTTTCACATGGATTTTAGTATACCATTGAATAATGACTGAATACATAAGCTTAAGCAACAAAACATTGTTTATTTTTTTCAAGGTGGTACACTGGCCATAAAGTGTAGCAATAGCATATTTAGGAATATAGTACATTTCAGAGATTCAGGTAGCCTATAGGTAGGTAGACCTTCTGTAAACTATAACACTTTGTTTTTGAAGTAAAACACAATACTTTCAAGTACATTCAGAACATTGGAAACCCTGACTATTAGAAAACATCTCTCTGTTGCTTCAGAGGCCAGAACAGACTTTGTTGATTTACCAACAGTTGATTTAAAAAATCTAATCAATTTCAGTCCAACTCTCTCAATAACCTTGGCCAAAACAATAAACAGTTCAACATAAAGTGCCAGTTGCACCAACAACGTAATAAATAGTTCAACATAAAGTGTACCATTTAAAATAAAATAAAAAAGTGCCAGTGATTGACCTCAATCCCTCCTATTCTTCCAATATCCTGATGAAAAATAAAATCTCTCTGTTGCATAGGCCACTGTTTGATCAACGCGAATTGGGTGTGGGTCCTTGTACTCCGAGTCGGGCTAACGTCCACGCTAGCTTCCACGCTAGCTGCTATATGTTTTGCATTGAGATGATACTTGAGGCTTGATGTGCTGCGGTGATATGCAAATTCCTTTTTGCATAATTTGCAAACAACCGTGCTCTTATCGATGCTTCCATCCGTCCGTTTTTTAAAACAAAATGTCCCATCCACGGGGCCAACCAAAGCGGTCTCATCAGCTTCTTCGTTCATGTTTGACGATTGTTCGCTGTGGTTTGTTGTTGTCTGAAGTCAGGAACGTTAGTTGGTGCTCCAGTATAATCGGTACCCCTGAAACTCATCCAGTGAGAAACGTTCCGCGGTGCAAAAAATAAGTGCGATTAAAATGCGTTAATTTTTGTGTAATTAATTAATCTTAATTAACGCGTTAAAGTCCCGGCCCTAATAACAATATGAAATTCATCAAAGGTCTGCCTGAATCATTTGAAGACGAATCTCTATTTCCTCCTAATCAGAGTCATTTGATTATATTGGACGATGTTATATTTCAGGCCTCCGAGCATCCGGAAGTAGTCAGACTTTTCACCCAATACCGTCATATACGGAATATGAGTGTTATGATGCTTACACAAAATGTTTTTCATCAAGGGAAAAATAGTCGTACCATTAGTTTGAATACTAATTACATGGTCTTGTTTAAAAAAAACCGAGACAGATTGCAGATGAACATACTTGCTCAGCAGATATACCCTGGCAATAAATCATTTTTCCTACAAAGTTTTGAAGACGCCACCAAGGAACCTCACGGTTATTTAATCGTAGACATGACCCCCAGCTGTCCAGATATCTACAGACTTAGATCGGGAGCACTACCTAACCAGTGGTTAGTTGTTTATGTACCAAAACCAAAAACTTGAAACAGTATGTCAGCCCGTTTAAAACGAAACATGCCGATGCTGAAGGTCTTATGTAACGCCAAGCCCTCGAAGCGCAAGGATATTCTCAAGAACTGCTCCACGGATTTTCTTCAATCACTCTGTGAGCTGTCTTTAAATCTTCTGAAGGGTAACATTCCACTATCTGGTGCTCAGTATAAAAAAACAAAAGAAGATTATCAAACTCTTGGCCAATAAAAAGGCCAACTTTAAAACTAAATTCAAGGCCTTAAGAAAGCAATCTGGAGGCTTTCTTCTGCCTCTGCTAGGTGCTGTGATTCCCGTTTTAGCACAGCTTTTAGGAGGACTCATTCGACCATGAGTCAAAAGATGTTTTTGTTATCACCTCACCAGTTTAATCAGCTCAATCAGGCGGGTGTAACTAACCCCCATAGTAAGGAAACAATGAGACGCACTGCCGAAGATGTTCTGGATGAAAAAATGAGAGCTGTGCTAAACGAAACAGGACTACCCTCTTATGAAATAATAAGAAAATACAACGGCTTGCTGCAGCGATATCTCACCTTACTCAAACAAGACGGGCAGGAGGAACGACATATATTACTTTAACTCTACCCGAAGACACAGGGTTGGTAAAAGGAGAAGAAAAGGATGGCATGTCCAATGATAAAATAAAAAACGAGGTACTTCAACACCTCCCTAAGCGTTACCGTAAGAATGCAGAGTACATTATGAGTAAATTAGTCACGAGTACAGATGGATGGACCCCCGCGGGGGAATTTATAGAAAAGGGTACAGCTGTAAAAGGTTCACACATGTTAGATTTATTTAGACATCTGTCGTCCTCGTATAAAACAAATGTCCAGGAGCCTAAAGGCTGGCGTTTTTTTTAAAAAATAGTATGAATGAGCTCAACATTCCTTTATCAGCTTTTCAAAACCTACACGCTCGTGAACAATATCGTGTAGTCAAAGAGGGCGAACTATATGGAGAAAATATGTCCAAAAGAAGAAGAAGAAGAGGAAATAATAATCCAACGACCCTCAGCCGTGAGGTGTCAGGAACCCTAGACCCCTCAGATGAGGAAGAACCTCAGAGTGCCCCCCTTAAGAAGAAAAGAATAAGGAAAGATAGAAAACTAAGCCCCAGCTGTTGTATTATATTTTTGTTTTCAATAAAAGACAGTCACCTGAATTAATTTTGTCTTCAGACCTTTTTATTTTTATTTTCTACATTTTGTAACAATCTTTAAACATTTGTAGAGAGCAAACACTGTGGTTAAAATGAGTGTCTTTATGACGTCTCTCACACCGTTGGTATTTTTTCACAAAATCCGTTACAGCAGCATCATTTTTTATCAAATCATCTTGATACAGAGATAACACATTTTCGTAAGACAGCCCCGACGCTCTTTTACACAGGTAGGAAACACAATGCTGACCACAGGCTGTAGACATGACATTCTGAAGCTGTTGGTTGTGGTGTAAAATAGTTTTACATTGTTTTTCTAGAAATTGAAGGATGCTTTTAGGGTAATGACTAAAATCGGGAGCCAAAAGAATCAAAAAAAGTCCCCACATCGTCCTCCTCTAAGCTCACTGCTAACCAGTGTTCTCCTGGCATGTGGGAGGGGTGGGTATTTACAATCATATATACAGGGTCTAAATGATTGGATGATAAGGATCTAAATGATTGTTTTACTCGGGGTAGCTGATCTGACGCCCACACCCCACCAAAAGAGTCTCCAACCATATGACGTAGCAGACTATCCAATTGATGATTATTCATGTTGTAATATCTTCTTAGTAATAATCTACCAACACTTGACGTTTTTAATTAATCTCCAGAATCGAATCAAAACAAGAATATACGATTAAAGTGGTAGTCTGTGGTAGCGGTACTCGGAATCTCATTTCCAGTCTTAAACTATCGCTTGTAATAGGGGACAATTTCTCAGCATCTTCCCCTGCAGTGAGATTAAATACGAATAATGAGTATCCTTGTTCGAAATCCTCTCGGTCGATACACAGAGGTAAGTCTTTCATGTGTCTCCCTGTAGCCGTAAACATGTTGTAAAACTCTCTGACTGAAGACCCCTGGTTAAATTGAGGTTGGAATGCTTTGGCCGGTACTTGCCTACCGTCCTGACACAAAGCCAGATATTCCATATCATTATGAAGGAAATTAAAAGGTGAAAGCGTTCTCCTTCCGGTGAAGGCTTCGTGATTTACCATACCCAATACTATGTATTTAGGCATGTTACCCAGAAAGAGAATTTCTTGGGTGCATATTCTGGAATTCACCGGGATGCTGTATGTTTTGATATTCTGGCGAGATAAAGGATAGAGGGTGTTCCCTCTCATCAGAGCCGCAGCATGACCTAAACGCACGGCAGGGGAGATGGTGGCTTTGTTGATAAAAAGTGAGGCCCCCAGTATTTTTAGACGGTATGTAGAATCATTTGCACACATGAGAGTAAACGCATCGTTAGATCTGGTGAGCTTGATTCTCAAATCTACAGAGTTCAGGAGAAGCCTCGCTGAAAAATATATCGGTGTGTAGGGCCCCCATTAGATGGAGTTCTCGAGATTCAGCTGTGAATACAGCTCTCTTTACTAGACCCTTCTTAGAGCCATTGGCGATCACTATCGAGTTCATAGCTCCCGCGGTGTCTTTATAAAATAAATCGGCAGTGAACTGAGTTTTTAAAGTAGAATCAGAGTAATTCAATATCGTTTCAATCATCGCTCTGTAAGGATGAGTTGAGCTGGACTGAGAAATCAGCCAGGGACGAGCTCTGCCTCTCGTAAGCCCACAGTAACTTGCTGGAGGGCGGGCACTAATTTAACGCTGGCACTTATTTCGTGAGCACGCTCAAGCCAGTTACTGTGGGGTGAGGTGAGGCACAGATGAGCTCTGCCTCACCTCAGAATGTGTCACCCCACAGAAACTGTCTGGAAAGCGGGCCCTAAGCGCATGCCTGTTACCATCTCACTGTAGGTCACCAATGTAATGTTTGTAGATCCCTTTATTACATTTATCCTCGCCATCCATAGTCTCTAAATAACTTATTTAACGTATATATGATATTTAGGCTCGCTGGTCTCATCATATAACGGCAATGAAAAAAGCAGCAGGAGAGGCAGCCATAACCTCTGTCGCACTGAAGGGGGCGCACGTGAGCCCACAGGTTCTTGTTGCTACTGTTATTCTACGCAGAGACGGATAGACGCAAACAACAAGCTAGACTTTAGAAACTACAGGAAGATAAGGAGGACTTTTACAAAAAACGAATACAGATTGTTGTCCAGAAGGAGAGCATGGACTTCATCTTCAAGTCAAGGTAAGACCACCATTGTAATGAAAATGGGATCTTACTAAGAGAGAACAATCCAATATTTAGATGTTGGGTATCCTTTTGTTGAACGGTCTGTTTAAAATGAATCGAAGCATCAGACTAAAAAAGCTTTTGAAAATAGCCGAATATTTCGATTAAGGTCAAAATATAATATTTGTAAATCTGAGTCTGAAAGAGTCAGTGCCTCACCAGCCATGAACCTCACCGCACGTCACTGGAGATGAGTTACGCCGGCATTTATATCCGCTGGGTAGGCTGCTGATTTATCATCAACTTTGAGCCACTGGTCTGGTTTTATTCCAAGTATATAAGCCACGGTCTTTGGAAAGCGAAAACGATATTGTCCACCTCCTTGAAATTCAATTTTCCTGTGAATTGGACTATAGTACAAATTAACAGCAGAGTCAATTTTTCTGAAGCAGGACTCGAGTTCCTCCTTGAGCTGACTTATGCTACTATAGTAACCTCCTCGAAACATTTGAAGCTTTAACTTGCTCGCTATCGCGGGGGCTTTTGGTTTCTTTATCCATTCAAAATAGGCTACTTCTAAAAGGTATGTTATACCATGTGTGGGGGTATGACATTTCTGTCATGGCGACCTGCCACGAACCATCCAAGTGTAAAGGTTGTGCTAGGTTTACCTGATAACTAGAGCTTGTATTGTTTTGAAATACATCAAGGCTGGCATTGGACGGCAGCGTAATGTAGAACCCTTCATTTATCTCCATGGCTGTAATGAAGGACTGAGCGCTGAGTCTGTGTGTTTTTATACATCTTTGATTTCGCCAGCATCAACCCAGCTGTTGAATTTCTCGGGCCAGTTCTTCCAGCATACAAACATTTGTTTTTTACTTCTCACCACACGTCTTTTCAGAATTTTCTCCACTTGAAAGGCCTTGTCACTAGATACCTTCACTTTTTGTAACTCTTTCTCATAAAAAGTCCCCTTGATCTCTTCTCCATCATAATCTTTGAGTTTGTAAACAGGTGGTTGACGAGGTATGCCTTTAGACACCGTAAATAATTCGTCCGTATAACTCATATTTTTTATCAAAGACCCCTCTCAATTTGGATATTCTTACAACCTCCCCCTCCTTAAAGTTCATTTTCGTAGCAGCTTTTTTATGATGGCTGGAGGGGGTATACAGGTTACGAAACACTTGAGCCGCATTTTCCTTGGTCACCTGTAGTGGTGTCATTTTAATACTTCGATGATAACTATTATTGTAACTTTCAATTAGTTCAGGTAAGACGTCTATATATCTATGCGTGTTTTTAGCTGTAAAATACCTCCACATTTTAGTTTTCAGCGTACGGTTAAATCTCTCTACCACATACGCCTTCATATCACTGGCTGTTGCATAATGTGCATAATGTCCTCGTTTCTTCAATAAGGCTTGAAAAACTTTGTTAAAGAATTATTTCCCGGCGTCTGTTTGTCTTCTTCTTTATTGCCTGAGCATAGGCTTTTTTCGAAAATACATCTACGACTGTTAACAAATAATTAAAACCATCATTATGCTTGGACGGCGACTGCATATCGCAGAGATCAGCTTGAAATTGTTGTAGCGGTCTGAGTACGAAAACTCTGTTTCTTACAAAATGCACCCTAGACGGCTTGTGCAATGTATATGCATCCTGTTCAGATAAATATTCTCTGACTTTCTCTACATGTACTTGTTTGCCCGTTTTATGCATTTCAATTCCTTGGTTACTTGGATAGTTAAAAACTGCCGCCCAGTTAGCACAGTAGAGGATGATGGACTGAGTGAAGTAATTTGTGTTGCATCGGGAGATACCTCTTATAATTTACCCTCCAGAGGAACCATTATGTCAAGAATACACACGTTGTATGAGGATGAGAGGGCACAGCGGACGAACATGCTTGAGCAAGCAAAGCACAGGTGACCACTGGACGTCTGTCAACAACGATAATTATTTGGGCGTCACAGCGCATTTCATTGATCAAGACTGGACTCTGCAGTCGTTTGCACTTACTGTGAGTACAACCGAAGAGCGACATTATGCCGAGGCATGTGCTAACCATTTTCTGGATGTTGCAAACGAATGGGAAATCAAGGAAAAGTTGACCACACTCGGGACTGACAGCGCTCGTAACATGTTAGCTGCCGCGAGGCTACTTCCATTTGAACACATGCCTTGCATGGCCCACAGTCTGCAAAGAACGGTCACAGTCTCACTTAAAGACAGTGGATTTGAAAGTGTTCTGGCCAAATGTCGCAAGATTGTCGGGCACTTTAAACATAGTCCATCTAACGCTCAGGAATTAAACGAAGAGCAAGTTGCACACGGACTTAAGCAAGAATCACTTGCTCAGGACGTTGCAAGAAGATGGAATTCTACGCTGGAGATGGTAAAGAGGATGCAGAGAAACAAATCTCCACTGACCACTACCCTGGCGCAGCAAAAGAGCAAGGTTGCCATGGTGACTGACCCGGAGCTTGCCAAACTGCAAAAGCTGGAGGAACTACTTGAACCTTGCAGGTAAGTTATTTATTTCTTGTTTCTCCTCCCTCTCTTTCTCCCTATCTCCTGTGTACAGTATATGTGTACCGTTTTCTCTCCCTCCCTCTCTCTTTCACCTCTCTCTCTCTCTCTCTCTCTCTCTCTCTCTCTCTCTCTCTCTCTCTCTCTCTCTCTCTCTCTCTCTCTCTCTCTCTCTCTCTCTCTCTCTCTCTCTCTCTCTCTCTCTCTCTCTCTCTCTCTCTCTCTCTCCCAATCATTGTCGTGGTCACTTGTTACGATCCCTTCGTAGTCTGCTCTAGCGTGCACAATCACAATCAGCGTTTCATGCGATGGGCTCTGATCGTGCGGGACTACGAAATAAGACATCCGTCTTAAACAGGGCTCAGAGAACGCGTTGGCCGATGTATTGTCCAGGTTGGTTTAGTGATGTTCTCGTTTGTTATTAGGTAGATTTGTTAGTGTGTTTGGTTCACAAAACTATAGGTTTGTGTCTTAAGGGGGGGGGTGTTACGGACTCTGCCTTCTACCTGCTCATTAATCTGTATGTGAGTGTTTTCAGCTGTGTGTGTTCTATGTAAATGAGCTGTACGGGTGCTCTGACGTCATTGGCTGCCATCTCCTGATCCGCCCCCCCCGAAGATCGTGATTGGATCACGCCGCGCCCAACGCACTCCAATCGCAGCGCACAGCCGGCGCACACCTGGCGCACACCTGCAGGAGATGACTTCAAAGCCTGTGACTGAGGATCACTCTGGAGGCTCCGTTGTGGGAACAGACGCCTCTCGCTACATGCTCTTCGTTTGTATACTAAACCTGTTAACCGTGGTTAACTCGTGTAGTATTAGATTTACCTTGGTTAGCTTAGCATCATTTTGGATTGTTGTTTGGTAGTATCGCTGTGTTTGCTCAGTTCCTTAATTAGTTTGTACCACTGTGACAGTGAGGGTTATTTTGTTATTTTGTTTATAATGTTATTCTTTGTCGTTTGAATAGGCTCATTTTGTTAGAGTCCTCCTTCTGTTTGCTCCTTAGATTAGCCTGCGCCCTTTTGGCCCCCTTTTGTTTGTGCCCGGCCGTTGGCTTGCCTTTTTGTTTAACTTGTGTGTAAATAAATGCTTGTAATTTTACCAATTGAAACTGGTGTATGTCACTTTCCTCTACCCTAGAAGGGGGACATAACAGTGTGTTACAGTGTTTGCTGAATTGGATGTGGACATGTCTGACTATTTGATCAGAGTTCACTCTGTTTAAAAAAAAAAAATTGTTATTGTTATGCCCCATCAGACCATTGTTAAAGCGTTTATTTATTATTATTGTTAATAAATGTTTGATTTCGGTCTAATTTTGTTTCAAGGATTAATATTTCCTTTACTCTCAACACAGGGTTTGTTTAATTACTACTGCCACGACTACAACAATTATAATAGAGGTAACATCTGCACATAGTGTAAAACAACTGTTAGTGACACATAACATTTTGGCCCTTAGCTTGTCATGCTTGACAAAAATTGGCCCTCTGGTAAATATAATTGGGGAACCCTGGTCTATGCTCTACCACATTATACAAAATCAAAAACAAATGAACCAGGAAGAGGAATGAAACGCTGCGTGTGTTCGGCCTCTTACCTCCTACAGTTCTGGTCTGACTGGCTGTCTGCAGTCCAGCTATGGTTCTGGGTCTTTCTCCACACTGGGGACAGGAGGGGTCTCCTGATGGAGGTCTCTGCTCCCAGTATGAGGTGATGCACTGTCGGCAGAACCAGTGTCCACAGCTGGTAGAGACTGGATCCTTCAGGACGTCCTGACACAGAGCACAGCTGGACAGCTGCTCCTCCACAGGAACACCACTCTCCCTCTTCCCTCTGTGGAGAGGAACACATCCTTTACAGCACTTTACATTAGAGGAGCTGATTCTCACCAATGGGCAGAGCGTCACCAACGCCTCACTCAAGATGAAATGTGTCACGCTGCACGAACACGCAGGTGACATGAATTTCACATCTTCACTTTCTTGGTGTTGCCAGGCACGGATCTGGGTCTTTGCATTGACTCTAGATGTAATCACACAAAGCTCTGTTATATCTGCTAATGCTAAACACAACCAGCTCACCAGGTTATCACTATTATTAAGAAACATCTTAAAAATACATATCATAAACATACCCAAGTAGTAAATAATGTTTTGGACGATATATTTCGTTTTTAGTGAGTATTTATCAATATCTTTGTCATTTAAAACCTTTTGATGCCACTGATACAATGATGCTATAAATGCATATTTGTCAGGTTTGGTGGACAAGCATAACGCATAACTAGGGCCAAAAGGGTGGGTGGAGGGGGTCTGGAGGACGGGTTTGGGCTGACAGCCCGGGGGCACGGCAGAGGACCTGGAAGGGCTCTCAGGCGGACGGCCCGGGGGCAAGGCAGATTTCATGGAGGGGATCTCGGGCGGACGGCCCGGGGGCAAGGCAGAGTTTGAGGAGGGGGTCTCAGGCAGACGGCCCGGGGGCAAGGCAGAGTTAAAAAAGGGGCGAAGTCCACAGCGGGCGAACTCAGGGGGCCGGGCATGAGGGCGAAGGCAGTGGCCGGAAGAGTCAGGGGGCCGTGCTCGAGGGCGAAGACTGCGGCTGGTGAACTCAGGGGGCCGGGCTCGAGGGCAAAGGCCACGGCTGGGGAACTCAGGGGGCCGGGCTCTAGGGGGCGAAAGCCGCTGGGGAACTCAGGAGGCCGGACACAAGGTCGGGCAAGAGGGCGCCGACGGGACAGCTCCGTAGGGCGGGCAGGAAGGCGGCGACGGGACAGCTCCGGAGGACGGGCAGGAAGGCGGCGACGGGACAGCTCCGGAGGACGGGCAGGAAGGCGGTGACGGGATAGCTCCGGAGGACGACGTACACCGCAATGGGACCCCTGCAGTGTCAGCTGGATCGCCGGAGCACTGGGATCGAGAGCAGGAGCTGGAGGGACCCCTGGCGGGACAGGCGTAGACGGGACCCCCGACGGAGCAAGGGCTGGTGTCAACGGGACCCCAAACAGGACAGGACAAGGTGTTGGCGGGACACCCGCTGGAACAGGTATTGGCGGGACCACCAACAGGAGAGGACAGGGAGTTGGCAGGACCCCCGGCGGAACAGGTGTCTGCGGGATAATCACCGATGTTGCCGGGACAGGTGTTCCCGATGAAACAAGGGACTTGAGATGGGACTAGAGAGGGGACTTGAGAGGGGACTCGAGAGCGGACTCGAGAAGAGACTAGAGAGGGAACTTGAGAAGGGACTTGGAAAGGAACTTGTGAGGGGACTAGAGAAGGAACTTGAGAGGGGACTCGAGAAGAGACTCAAGAGGGGACTCGAAAAGAGACTCAAGAGGGGACTTGAGGAGGGACTTGAGAGGGCACTTGAGAGGGGACTCGAGAGGAGACTCGAGAAGAGACTCGAGATGGGACTTGAGGGGACTCAAGACTTGAGTTGGCGGCACCCCCGAGTTGGTGGGACCCCCAATGGTGAAGGAGCTTGAGTCGGCCGGTATGCCGACAGGATACAAGGGGTTAGCGTCGGCCGGTGAGCCAACCGGAGACGGGGAGCTGGAGTTGGCCGGTACGCCGACAGGACACTGGGGGCTGGCGTTGGCCGGAGAGCCAACAGGAGACGAGGAGCTGGAGTTGGCCGGTACGCCGACAGGACACGGGGGGCTGGCTTCGGCCGGAGACCCAGCACTGGAGCTGAAACTGGAGTCGGGACCATGGCCGCTGGGGACGGCACTGGTGCCGGAACCATGGCTGGAACTGGAGCCGGAAACATGGCTGCTGGGACCGAAACTGGAGCCAGGACCATGGCTGTGTGGGACGGCACTGGAGCCGGAAACATGGCTGCTGAGGTAGGAACTGGAGCTGGAACTGGAGCTGGAACTTGAGCCGGAAACATGGCTGCTGGGGCTGGAACTATGGCTACTGGGGTACGGGCTGGAATCCTGGCCTTGCGTCTCCTAGAGACCTTTTGGAGACTCCGTGGACCTCCTAAGGCCAGGCCGGATCCCAGGAAGGGGTTCGAGGCTTGAGACAGGCATTCAGGACTACTTCGAAAAACCTTAAGCCACTCGGGCAATGAGCTCCAGAGCCAGGGCTTGTTGGCCACCTCCATGCGTGCCGCCTTCAGGGCAGCCTCCTTGGCTGCTCTTAAAGACACTCTCATCCACTTGTAAAAAATATACTCAAGAGGGTACATCAGTGGATCCAACTCTTGAGGGGAAAAAACTGCTGGGTCCAGACTGGTCTGTTCGTACTGTCAGGTTTGGGGAAAATAGGACCCAATTGCAGTTTTAAAAAATACTAAAAAAGGTAAGGTAACAAAAGGCGAGGTTTATTTATAAAAAGCCGAAGACAAGAAAAACAAGAAACTAATTAGACGACAGGTAGCAGGGACATGAAACGACGACAAAAAGACATGGAGCACAGGGGAAGACAAGACTAAATACACAGAAGGGTAATCACAGGACAAGACACAGCTGGGCAGGGGAGGCAGAAACACAAGGACAGCAGGTGAACACAATGAGGCACACCAGGGAAACTAACGACAGGAAGGCAAACACAGGGAGTAGGATCAGACAAGACACAAGGAGGAAAACATTTCAAATTAAAAGGAGGAAAATGAAAACATAATTCCAAAACCATGACAATATTGAAATATCCACAAATAATGTTAGTTTGCTGTACTCTGCTGCCTTTGTTCTGTACAAACTGCACATCATTGATATCCTTAAAGAACAGTTTAATATATTAGATTATATAAAAACGGAATCCTCTTCAGGTCAGTTTACAGCAGGAACTCTTACTTTGTGTCTGAGGGTGATTTGTAAAATATCCATAAAGAAAAAGAACATCTGCTTACAGTTGTGTTTCATCTGGGTGTTGAGAGATGTATCCATAGATCTCTTAATGTTGCTCTCAAAGTGCACCAGATTGATGCTTTTAACTTCAATATTTAAAATAAATCTTCCCGGGGAAGCATCCCCCCGGACCCCCCTAGAGGTGAGGTCCGCTCCCCACTCGTAAAAAATAGCACTTTACCCCTGCCTATATGCCGTGAGCTGATTATCGAGCCTTCATTGTAACAGTCGCGGGTTTACTGTGTGTTTGCGTGTGGGGAGCTTTTTTGTGCGTGCTCTAGTGCCCGTAATAGTGTTCACTGGAGTCCAGCACCTCAGCACCCCCACTCAAAATACCTTCCCGCGCCTCTGTACAGTAGAAACTCTTACTTTGTGTCTGAGGGTCCAGGTTCCTTACTGAAGTTTAGAGGATAGTCTTTAGACTTGTCACTCTTCAGAGACAGACAGCTGGAGACTGTAGACTCTGCTCTCTGTCTGTGGAAACAACACATGTTTTAAACATCATTATTACACGGCTAAGTTGAATACTCGATTCTGATTGGTCAATACAGAACACGTGACACGTTGTTAATAAAGTAGTACAGACCGCTGTCAAGGACTGTAATGACCATTGCTAAGGAGGATCAAGTAAGAGAAAGGAAAAGTAGAACGTAGTTACAGTAGAAACTCTTACTTTGTGTCTGAGGGTCCAGGTTCCTTACTGAAGTTTAGAGGATAGTCTTTAGACCGGTCACTCTTCAGAGACAGACAGCTGGAGACTGTAGACTCTGCTCTCTGTCTGTGGAAACAACACATGTTTTAAACATCATTATTACACGGCTAAGTTGAATACTCGATTCTGATTGGTCAATACAGAACACGTGACACGTTGTTAATAAAGTAGTACAGACCGCTGTCAAGGACTGTAATGACCGTTGCTAAGGAGGATCAAGTAAGAGAAAGGAAAAGTAGAACGTAGTTACAGTAGAAACTCTTACTTTGTGTCTGAGGGTCCAGGTTCCTTACTGAAGTTTAGAGGATAGTCTTTAGACTTGTCACTCTTCAGAGACAGACAGCTGGAGACTGGAGACTCTGCTCTCTGTCTGTGGAAACAACACATGTTTTAAACATCATTATTAGACGGCTAAGTTGAATACTCGATTCTGATTGGTCAACTCAGAACGCGTGACACCTTGTTAATACAACTTTTCTTTTCGGACTTAAATGTTGTTTTTCAAATTCTTCCCATAAAAGGTTGGTCTCTGGCTTATTCCTGTCCCAGCTGTACTACGGTGATACCATTTATAGATTTGACTGTCCCACTGTTTTGGCCAAACTTGACCCACTCTACCATGCTGCACTGCGTTATATATCAAATGCACCTGATAGGACTCATCATTGCAAACTGTATAGCCTAACTGGATGGTCCTCACTTAGTATGCGTAGGATGCAACATTGGTTTTTATTAATGTATAAAGCCATTTTAGGTAAGCTTCCACTCTACATACAGTATGAGCCAGATTTGCTCCAGTGTGTGACTCTTACAACCTCAGATCCAGTGCCTGGATACGGTTCCAGGTTCCTGCTGTGCGGACTGAGGCTGGGAAAAGGAGTCTCTTTTATTATGGTCCTTGGTCTTGGAATGACCTTCAATCACGCCTCAAACTGACGGCACTTGTCTCAATAGCATGTTTTAAATTGAAGTTGTCTGAAGTCCTTACCACCAGCTGCTCTTGCAGTAATAAGTAGTGCCTTTCTTACTGTCCTAATGTGCACAATGTAATGACGGCTTTTTCGTCTTTTGTTTTCTTAGTCATGTTCTCTGTATTTTATATGTTTGTGTTCCAGCGTGTCCAGAACGCAGCCGCCAGACTCCTCACCCACACCAAATCATGGCATCACATCACCCCGGTCCTCAAAGAACTCCACTGGCTTCCCATCTCACACCGCATTCACTCCAAACTCCTGGTCCTCACCTATAAAGCCCTCCACCATCTGCCCCCCCCCTACCTCACTGACCTCCTCATCCTCTACCAACCACCCCGGTCCCTCAGATCCACCTCAGCCGGTTTGCTTTCCATCCCCAAGGCCAAACTCCGGAGCTTCGGGGACAGAGCCTTCTCTGTGGCAGCCCCGAAGCTCTGGAACTCCCTCCCCCAAGACCTCCGTGAGTCTGATTCCCTCACCCTGTTCCAGTCCCGTCTCAAAACCCACCTCTTCAACTCTGCTTATCCTTAAACCCGCCCCTCCCCCCTCTGAACCAACATCCTCCTGACTGCTTTTCTGTTTTTGTTTTGTTTTTGTTTTTGTTTGTGTTTTTGTTCTTGTTTTGTTTGTCGACCTGACTCATAATGTAAAGCGTCTTTGGGTCTAGAAAAGCGCGATATAAATCCCATTTATTATTATTATAATGAGTTATGTGTAACGTTGCTGCCTTCTTGGCCAGGTCAGCATTGAAAATAATATTTTATCTCAATGCTTTTATCTGGTTAAATAAAGGTTAAATAATAAAATAAAATATTATTTAAAAAATAAAAACAAAATGTGTACTATACTCTGTAGTTTTTTTAATTATGCAAAATACTATACTATGTCGTTTTAAAAAATATATTTAACAGACTATACTATGTCGTTTTTTTCCCGCTGTCAAGGACTATAATGACCGTTGCTAAGGAGAATCAAGTAAGAGAAAGGAAAAGAGGTTAAAAGACGTAGCGCCGGACGGAAGAAGGCAGACAGGAAGTGAACACTAACAGGAACACGGTATGGGCTACAGACAGGAAGTGAACACTAACAGGAACACGGTATGGGCTACAGACAGGAAGTGAACACTAACAGGAACACGGTATGGGCTACAGACAGGAAGTGAACACTAACAGGAACACGGTATGGGCTACAGACAGGAAGTGAACACTAACAGGAACACGGTATGGGCTACAGACAGGAAGTAAACACTAACAGGAACACGGTATGGGCTACAGACAGGAAGTGAACACTAACAGGAACACGGTATGGGCTACAGACAGGAAGTGAACACTAACAGGAACACGGTATGGGCTACAGACAGGAAGTGAACACTAACAGGAACACGGTATGGGCTACAGACAGGAAGTGAACACTAACAGGAACACGGTATGGGCTACAGACAGGAAGTGAACACTAACAGGAACACGGTATGGGCTACAGACAGGAAGTGAACACTAACAGGAACACGGTATGGGCTACAGACAGGAAGTGAACACTAACAGGAACACGGTATGGGCTACAGACAGGAAGTGAACACTAACAGGAACACGGTATGGGCTACAGACAGGAAGTGAACACTAACAGGAACACGGTATGGGCTACAGACAGGAAGTGAACACTAACAGGAACACGGTATGGGCTACAGACAGGAAGTGAACATTAACAGGAACACGGTATAGGCTACAGACAGGAAGTGAACACTAACAGGAACACGGTATGGGCTACAGACAGGAAGTGAACACTAACAGGAACACGGTATGGGCTACAGACAGGAAGTGAACACTAACAGGAACACGGTGTGGGCTACAGACAGGAAGTGAACACTAACAGGAACACGGTATGGGCTACAGACAGGAAGTGAACATTAACAGGAACACGGTATAGGCTACAGACAGGAAGTGAACACTAACAGGAACACGGTATGGGCTACAGACAGGAAGTGAACACTAACAGGAACACGGTGTGGGCTACAGACAGGAAGTGAACACTAACAGGAACACGGTATGGGCTCTGCAGTGTTTAAGGGCTTGTTCGTAGATGAGAAACTGTGAACAGAGGTGGACAGTGCTGCCGTAAAGTTGTCGTTGTCGCAGTTCCAGCCTGTTGAGTTATAAGATATGAATCAGTTTATTTTGTACTCAAAAGTAATGAGCGCCTCGCTGCAAATTATCTCTTACTTACTTTATTTAAAGAGCAGATGTTGACTTCTCTCTGTAGAAGTGTTGCATGTAGATTATTTACTATTGCTGATGACATCAGGGATCAAGAGTTTAACTTTTGTTACTGTACTGTTACTAAGTTTCTTTACTGCGATCATTAAAGAACAGGTTAGATTATCAGATAATATAAACACTGGATCCTCTTCAGGTCAGGTTACAGCAGAAACTCTTACTTTGTGTCTGAGGGTCCAGGTTCATTACTGAAGTCTGGAGGTTCCTCTTTAGACCAGTCACTCTTCAGAGACAGACAGCTGGAGACTGAAGATGTGTCCTCTTCTTCCTCATCTTTAAAACCACTCATCTTCACCAGTCTGAGAGATAAACCAGTAACACACACACACACACACACACACACACACACACACACACACACACACACACACACACACACACACACACACACACACACACACACACACACACACACACCAATCATAATATTAAACGTGGTTAAAAAACATAAAATCAGTCAGACTTCCGACAGGCCGCTCTCAATTTTGACTGCGCTGGGCTGTCGCATGTTATGTTGCTTTGATGAATCAGAAAACAGGAAATAAAACCAGTTCACACCACTTGTAGAAGTCTCTTTGGACTCTAGGACGCTGATGTTCTGAAATCCAGTAAAACAGAGTAAATAATGTGTTAGAAAGCAGATCCTGGTGTTAACACTCACCCTGTTGTCCTCCTGCTCCGTCCAGCTGTAAAATGGCAGCAGTCTGACTTCTTACTTTCACTTTCAACTTCCCTTCCTGTTCCTACCAGCCTTATCAGCTGAACCAGTTCACATACAGGGACTTTGTTCAGAGAGATAGAAATAGAGCTAAAAACAAGCTCAACAAAGTTATTGAAATAAACATATTAAAACCACAGTGTGGAAATAACCCAGTAAACTTCCTGCAATCAAAACCTCACTTAATTTAAAGTGTGTAGGTATTTAAGTACTCTAGTGTTAACGGTGCATACGATTGTTCCCTATTATATATATAAATATATATATATATTTGTTTCTGGATTAATAACCTTGCTGCATGTATTGCATATATTACTGTATTTTCCCAGAATACAGAATGTGTGCCTCTGCATGTTGAGGTTACAACCAAATTAACATTTACTCTTCACAATTAACTTAAGACAAACACAACTGTGTTTAAATTATAATTAGATCAAGAGGTTAATAGACCTTTTTAAAATTGATATCTAATCATTTCAACCCACCATTGAGCGCTGTTAATTAGCAAAACATTGAACAGCAGATAAAAAGAGAACCATTGAAGCCTGAGCTGGTTGTAAAGGTATCCCAAACCCAAAATACACAACAAAGGTTTACTCTAATTCTAGGTTGCATTACGATATAGGTGTAGCAAACTCTAAAAGTAAGGGATATAGAAATATTCATCATACTATACTCTGTCGTTGTTTGGAAATATTCGACATACTAAAATGTGTCGTTTTTTAAATATTAGACATACTATACTCAGTAGTTTATGAAACATCAACAAGGGCAGATATGAAGACATGATGATGAAAAACACGTCTGAAAAATCGATCTAAAGTTAATCATCTTCCGTAAAAAAATAATCTGGCATACTATAGAATGACTGTTTTCAACTTTTTTGTCCGAAATGTCAAGAAATCTAAATAATATCATGTCTTCATATCTGTCCTTGTTGATGTTGCAAATGGGGCTGCTGTGATGTAACATTTCAGACTTGATCTGACCATTACATTATTATCGTATCGTATATCGCACAAAATACTAAATTACAAAATACATGGATCTGTCAATGAAACCTAGATGTATGTTTGCTGTCGAGGAAGATTTATTTAGATTCCTTGACATTTAGGAAAAAAAGTCTGAAAAAAACGTTTAAAAAAATGATAGTATAGCGTTTCAACATATTAAAGTCTGTTTGAAAACATCACTGTAGAGGTTGTTAGCTAAAAAGTCAAAGTACAGTACGTCGAAAATATCAGACAAAAACAACTTTGGATAGTATCTCGAATAAATAGTGTTGTGTGTTGATACAATTTGAATAAAAGTCGTAGTACAGTATTTAAAAAAAAAAGATCATGGCATAGTACATTGAAAGAAACACAAAGCAAGTATCTCGAAAAATAGAGTAATTAGCTCTATTTAAATGAGACGTACTTTAATATTCTAAGATGTTATATTTAACGTTGACATGTCAGAGTCTTGCTGATTAAATGTTGATGTTGTGTTTGTTTGCAATGCTAAAATAATATGTATTACGAAAAACATACAGATCTGTGTACTTGTACATGTTGTACTTGTATGGCGTCAAACAGGTGGATATTCATCATATTGAAAAATGAATGTTTCTTCAATTGAATCTTCAGAAACACCAGTCGTCCTGAGTTTCGTGTTTGTTTTAAGGTAAACATCTAACATTGAATAGAGTTCATGAAGCTGTTGAGTCTGCAATAAAGTAATCCTTCACAAAACCAATAAACACACAGCAGAGAGTTTATTCCTCAGTTGTCATGCAGGTTTAATAACTGCTCAGTTTATATTAATCAGCGGGGGGAGGGAGGGTCTTAGCAACAGTTTCTATATTAATCTTAGATCTTCACCCTTAATGTGTAATAGTTACAAAACAGCTGTAGCAGCTAAATAAATAAGTTAATATTAAGCTCTCAGTCCAGACTCATGTCCTCGTCCTGGTCCTTGGAGTCTCCGTCCTGGTCCGACTTTGTCTCCGTCTCCATGGCTTTGGCAAATGCTTCGACGTCTTCAGAGAGAGAGAAGTGTTCATGAATTACTGCTGATGGTTGTCAATAATTCTTCATCAATAAATGTCTCCTATTATGCTATTTTTAGGCAATAAATAAATGTGCAAAATAGTTTTAGGATTTATTTTTCTCACATTAAACACACAGTAAACTTATTGCAGATTATTGCTTTATAGAGTACACTGTAAACATTGACCAGCATTTCACAACATTTAGTATTATTTTACAGGGACATTTTGTAATCAAGGCCCCCTGTAATATCCCAACAAACACATGTAAAAAGGACTGTATCCTTGGATTTCACAGCATTTAACTATTATTTCACAATAAAATACTGCAATCAAAATCCTCTGTAATATCACATCACATTTTGTAATATCACAACAACATTGCAAGGATTTCACAGCATTTAAGAGTATCATATTACAGAGAAATATTGTAATTAAAAGCTCCTGTAATATCACAACAACACATCTATAAAACTACAGTAAAATTGGATTTGAAATTATTTAACTATTATTTCACAGTAAAGCACTGTACTCAAAATCATCTGTAATAATAGCACAACCCATTACTGTAACATTTGAATTGTGCAGCATTGCACATGTGCAGAATAGACTATTCTAACCGGCGTGTGTCCTGCAGCATAGCCTACTTCTCAAACCGTCTGGAAGATTTGAACTGAGACATTCTACACACTGTAAAAAAAGATCCTAATTTTACAGGAAATAATTAATTTTTTATAGTAATTATCATGTTTTTTTAAATAACTTGCAAAATCCTGTACAATTACAGATATGAACTATAAATTAACAACCCAAAACATTATTTTAAGTATTTTGACAATAACAACACATTTAAAGTAAATGTACTATATCATATTTACAGTATTTTTGCACTTTCAGAAAATACATGCAGATGTATGTAAAATAAAAAAATAAAAGTGTATTACTATTATAAGACTTTAAGATATTTCTTTGTAATTTTAAGGTACACATAAAACTGTAAAAAAAGTGTCAAATAAAAAAACGTAAAATGTAAGTAAAACATTTTTACATAAATCATTTTCTCAATATTAGATTGAATCCACCACAAACACAAAATATCCAATGTTGAAACAAAAGTAAATAAATATGTTTTCATGAAATTCCTGATTTACTATATTGTAAACATCTACAGTTGACAAAATCATTTAAAAAAAAAAAAAATCATAGAAAGTGGAGAAATCTCTGCAGGGAGGACCAAGGTTTACAACACACACACACACACACACCCCCCCCCCCCCCCCCACACACACACACACACACACACACACACACACACACACACACACACACACACACACACACACACACACACACACACACACACACACACACACACACTGTTATTTACTCAACAATAAGTCACAGTTATCCTTGTTTTATTTATGTGTTATGATGCTGTGTTTTTTTTCTTCCATTGGTCAAGATACAGTAATAAGGGTTAGTTATACTCTTCTTCTTACATGCAGTATAATGTATGGTTTTCGGATTCTGGCCCAGCCAGAGCTACGGCACTTGAAATAGAATTCAGCCAAAACATGGCAGACAAGTCAAGCATGTTTGGAACGAGTCCACAACACTCCTGATTGGTTAATATAAAGGTCATCGAAGAATCCTGCCAATGAGAACTGTCCGCGCCTGTCGTTCACATTTGAAACATCCTCCTGTATTTCTGCTGCAGGAGTTTATGGATTAATATCGGGATCGTTTTACATTTACACGTTAAATATGAGCATCGGGACGTCAACAAAGAACAGAAGACTTGAGATCTGGTGAGTCCTGCGACTGTAATGGAGTCAAACATGTATTTAGAATATTTTTATTTAAGGTTACGTTTCTTCTTCTAGTTAGCTGAGTTTCTTCCCGTTAAGTGGGTATGCATCATTAATTGGTTGTTAAATGTTAAGAAAACCTGAGATGCTGTTTCTTGCAAGATGTTGCCCGGGAAACCAGGCTTAAGAGGTGGCAGCTAACGTTAGCTTACAGCTTATTGCAGTGCTGCGCCAACCTCTCGTCTACAAAGCGGGAGAATTACACATAAACATGCAGCGGGGTGTCACAGTGTATCCGCCAAGTTTATTGTAAAGTTTCACAGCTTTCTTACAGAGGTATCCAGTTAGTTAATGTTCAGTAGCCAACAGCTAGCATAGCATAAACGGCTAACCGCTAACGTTTAGCTAACTTGCTAGTTAGCTCTGCTCTATATATTACAAGCTAACATGACTAGCTAATGTCACACTGTGTGAACTAAAATAGTTTTTGTATTACTACATCATACATGTTTGGTCCAAATCACTGCTAAAATTAATTATTTTAACAAAATTATAGCATGTATTTCTTTTTGCACTTTTATCACACTTGGCCTAAACTATTTTAGTATATAATTTAAGAACGGGAGAATGAAAATAATGATATGTGGTAATCACAAGGCATTTAATTAATATACTTTGAATATTAATGACTAAAGAAATAGATCTGAAAGTGTATATTAAAGAAACACTCCATGCATGAAATAACATAGCAAAATAATATGGATCATTTTTGACCCATGTTGTGCCTTAGAAGTGTAGTGATACAAACATGATTTGTATTCAAAAAGTAAGAAAGGAAAAATTAAAATTGGTGTTGATCCAAAACAGGTTAATTGAGGAATACCTGGAATCCTGAATGATTAAAGTAATTCATTGCAAAGATATTTACAATTAAAATTAATTCGGATCACTTTTGATCCATGTTGGTTGTATGTTGTGTAATAAAGGGTTAACATGACAGCTGTGATTTTCACTCTTTTGACAGAGCACCAGTGGACAGTGAAGACTATGGAAGAGAAGATGTGATGGCTTTGTGTGGAAAGCTGCTGACGCCAGCCGGTGACTCCTCATCAGTTTCTCCAGGCAGCACCCAGCTATTCTTCCATCTTGCAGATGAAAAGACTTTGATATGTGAGTAATAACTAACTTGTGTCTAGCATAATATTCAATGTGGTTTAGTAAAGTATTTAAGCTGTTAGACCCCAAGCCTGTTTTTCAGGTTTCAGGCTCGAAAATGACATGCCCAGAACAAATGACTATAACTTCACTTCTAAAAGGGTTAAATTAATAATCTTTTTTCTCAAAGCAAATTTACATCTGTGAGTTGTATGTAGAAGTGTCAGTCAATATAGATGTTTCTGTGTCAGAGTAAATTCAGATGGAACATAGTAAAAAAGTGCACTGTAAAAAAAGATTTCATCATACATTAAGTTATTCTAACTTTTGTCTTGAATTTACTTTCACTTAACATATCAATTTATGCAATTTCTACTTTTCTTTTCTATTTCATAAGTTGTTATTATTTCAACTCAGCTCTCTAAGCCAGTTCAATGACCTCTACATTCTATGAAGTCAATTTGACTGAACAGCATGAGTTGTGATGTGTAATGTTCTGGAACTTTCCATGGCCTCTTAACATGGCAGTAGTGATGACATATTCCTGCCCGGTGAAAATAGTCCCGGTCTCATAGTTGTTTTCATCAATTGAAGGCATTTAACAGGGACATGAGTTTTTTTTTTTTTTTTACGATATACAGCAAGTGAACCACCGAGTTCGATTAGCCATTATCAAAAGAAGAACTTCAACCGGACAGATTGATGACTATGAAAAGCTAAGCGGCGGATGAATACGTTTTTGTAAAGCGATCTGACAGTGAGTGAACATGACCTACAGTACGCAGATCTTTTCGGCTGATGAACCACTGACGGACAGGCAAAGTGAGGTGAGCGGTTGCATATTTAATGGTTTCAGGCAAAACGAAAAGTAGCTAAATGGAGTTAAATCAACACCTAACTGGTGTTTGAATGTTTATTTTATGAGTGTTATGAAAATGTCGGTTAACCAAGCTAACATTACAGGATTATGATTTTCTAAACCTTTATTAAATAAATAAGTTTCAAGTATTCTTACTCTTATTTATGATGCTTGTGATTTAAAAAAAAGGTTTGAATGGTAACTACCTATGTTTGTAGCTTAATTTAGAGAGGTTTTGTTTGTTCGTTCCAGCAATTAGCCGTGTCCCGGCTCTGTTCGGCTAAATATTGAAGCTAAATTAACGTGTTTCGGAGAGTTTGTGTGTGTGTTCCTGCCAGTAATTAGCCGTGTCCCGGCTCGCTGTAAGGCTAAGAATTGTAGCTTGTTAGCCCCCGCTATGTTCTAGTAGCTGGGCCATGGCTTTGAAATGGAAGTCATTTATGGAAAAGTATAGGGGACTTGTTTTTTGTTAAGGCCGAGCAAGTGTTAAAGTGATTTTATCCTCGCAACGTTTTTCTGTTTCAGCTCACGCTAAACCTGCCCAGATACAGAGGGGGTGCCTCGCGCCATTGAACGAGTAAAATGCTAACTGTTCAAAAATAGCATTTATATTGTGTACGAATGCTATGTTCCACTCTTGAAATGGAGACACATTTGTATTTCTGCTTTTTAGAAAATATTTTATAGAAAAGAAAGGAATATATTTAGTTTATTTTATTGAAATATGGTGCCCATAAACTACATGTCCCACAATGCATTTTGTTCTGTGACTTGCGCACTGAAGTGTCTTAATATCAGCCGTTTCTATCAGCGGGAACAGTCGGTGCTCAAGGCACTTACAAATGTTGATCTTTGATTGATGAGATTATTGTTATTTAATCTAATAAATTAATGGGATGTATGTAATTATAACACAGGGAAAGGTTACTGTTCACCCACAAGAATAAATAAGATGTGCAATGGTTGTAATTGTTAGATATTTGTATTATAATAAAATAAATAATATTTATACATGAACAATATTTTTTCCTAAACTTCTGCTTTCAGAGGTAGTCAAGCTATCACTAAAAACCAATAATAATCCACTGAATAGTCTATGGAAAATAAGTGCAATCAAATAATCAACAATTACAACCATTGTACAATTTCTTTAAAGTTTGGTATTTAAAAAATTGATATATTTGGCATGCACGTAGACACAAACATGCTCTATGTGGATGCTCACTAACATTTCCCTGTTATTATTACATGCATCCCATGAATTTATTAGATTGAATATGCCTCATCATATCTCATCAATCAAAGATGAACATTTCAAGTTGTTTATTTATTTAAATGAAGCACTGTTTAAGTCTTTATCATATGAATTCAGGGATAATATTGTAATTGTGAAAGCCAAGGCTTGTAGTTTATGGGCAACGTAACTGTTGTAATTGTGTGCATCTTATTCTTTGTCATGTTCTCAGTTCTTATTACTTTATTAAGGCCTGCTTCATAATGTATCTAAATGTGTGTTCTCTATTATAGGTAGGGATGGGTATCGTTTGAAATGTATCGATTCCGGTTCTGCCTATCGATTCCGGTTCTTATCGATTCCCCGTTTCGATTCCAAAATTGTAAAAGAAAGAGGTCAAACGTTTAGAGAACAAAAATATCTTTATTCTTTTAAGCTTTAACTGACATTTTTACAAATAAAAAATATACATGCAATACAAATGTATTGCAAAGCTGTGCTTTATTTTAACTGAGCTATGCCTGTGGCAAACTATTAACAGGCATTACACTGTGCCCTGTCTTTTTCATTTTTTCAGTGTAGTGGAGCCTCACTTTAGAGCGTTTACCGCGACCCATCTTTGGTGTTATGAAGTGACTGAGCAATTGAACTGTCTACGGGAGGGCGGGGGGAGCCTCGCTGCGGGTAAACTGTGGACCTCTGTCGCCGCAACTTACATGATGCTGTTTAAAAAAAATAAGGGCGGTGCCGGCTGTCAGCGTACCGAGCCGGCCGTCTACGGCCCGCTGACGACCGGCCGTTCTGTGATTCTCCAGATGGCCAGTCCGCCCTTACTCTGTATTCCACCGGGTCACCGCGGCGCAGACGGACCGGCGGCATAGACGGACCCAGTGGAATACAGGGTCTACCTCGTTTAGGAACCGTTAAGCAGAACCAAAATTGTTTATTTTGTATGGGTACCCGGTACCCGGCATTTTCTTATTGGTTCTCATCTGGAACCGAGTTTCGGTTCCCAACCCTAATTATAGGTACAGATTTTCGAAGATTTCCGTTTTGCTGCAACTGGATGAAGTGGACTTGTAAGTTGTGCAGGTTTTCCAGTTACAATGAGAAGGCAACATGCACAGTTGCAGACTGTTGGGAGAATATTTTATATATGTCTGTGTCTCCTCAGATTCAGGCGGAGTTCCAGAGAAGTGTCACTACGGACCTGTTTTCATCGTTTCTGGATGGACTTGATGGCCTGGCCCCAACATTGCTGGAGGTCTAAAAAGGTGCATCCAGGACTGGAAAGAATCCGGCACTAAAAAGGCCTTTTGGACTGCCTTCAGGAAGATGTAAGTGGAGATGCTGATGACCATAATTTGGCCACCATTTGTTTGCTACAAATGTTTATATCTCACTGCATTTTTTGTCCTGCAGGGTACAAATAACAGGAGGAGGACTGCTGCTCTCTTGGAACTATCACATTACATGTCTGGCGAAAATCAGGCAAATGTCATCAGGATGTGTGATGGAAGATCATAACTTTCTTTAATTACTTTATGTAATTGTACATTTGAACATAAATCAACCCAAATCACCCTGTGCCCAAAGTTTCCTTCAAAAGTAATTTTTACAATTACCTTAATTTAACAAAAATAATTGCAATAAAGAATGATACATTTAATATAAACAAAAACACCAAGAACATAAATGTTTAACTATTAAATAATATATCGCTTTCTGCAGATCTTAAAGGAAGGAATCCAGCAAAACGAGCTGGGTCATCTAGAAATGCCTCTTCCATTCAAAGCACGACCTCTACTCCCAGACAACAAAAGGCTGGCTTTGATTTGGCAAAAGCACCTTAAAAGGAAACTGGAAAGAGATCCCAAATTCAAGGCCGACTATGTGAAGTTTATGGATGGCGTCTTCAAAGATGGCGACGCAGAGAAAGCAGAAACACAACCAGAACCAGGCAAGGTCTGGTATATCCCACACCAAGGGGTTTACCATCCTCGGAAACCAGATAAAATAAGAGTTGTTTTCTATTGTTCTGCAAAGTACAAAGGCGCCTCCTTAAACGATCACCTGCTAACAGGACCGGATCTCACAAATGGCATAACTGCAGTGCTCTGCCGGTTTCGTAAGCATGCCGTCGCTGTCATGTGCGATGTGGAAAAAATGTTCCACAGGTTCCATGTCCACAAAGAAGACGGGGACTACTTTCGGTTTCTCTTGTGGGAAAATGGGGATACAGACTCAGAACCCACAGCATACCGAATGAAGGTCCATCTTTTCGGAGCATCATCTTCCCCTGGCTGCGCCAATTATGGTCTGAAGCATCTTGCCAGTCAGAATCAAATACAGTACCCCTCTGCAGCTAGCTTCATCAGAAAGAACTTCTATGTAGACGACGGCATCATAAGCTTGGAGTCTGTCGATGAGGCAGTTCAGTTGGTGAAGGAAGCCCAAGTTGTGTGTGCCAAAAGGAATCTACACCTTCACAAATGCCTTTCCAACAACCGGGAAGTTCTAGACTCCATCTGTGCTTCAGAACGTGCTGCAGAGGTAAAACAAAATGTGGACCTCAACCACGATGAACTTCCAGCACAGAGAGTGCTAGGAATACGATGGAACGTTGAAAGTGACAGCTTCTCCTTCAAGGTGTCACTCGATGAGAAACCAGCAACTCGCCGTGGGATACTCTCAGTTGTGGCCTCTCTGTATGACCCATTGGGGTTTCTAGCTCATTCATCCTAGAGGGAAAGAGGGTTCTGCAAGAGATGTGTCAGAAGGAAACCAGATGGCACGAACCACTGCCAAACAAATTGACGCTAAGGTGGGAGAGTTGGATGAATGATCTGGAAAATGTTGAGAAAATTCAGATCCCAAGATGCTTCACACCTAAACATTTGGTGTATGTTTAAAACAAATGCAAATAATTTTTTTTAAAATCTTCTTCTTCTTCGTGGTGTTATTTTACAGTCGGGGGTCACTACCGCCACTCTGCGGTTGTGGTGGGTAGAACACAAAGCTGAGTATTCATAAATGTTCTACTATCAGAGGTGGAAGAAGCAGTGGCGGTTCTAGACCAATTTAACTGGGGGGGCCAGGCTGGGGCGAGTTATTTTCTGAGGGGGGCACAATAAATGCAGGACGAAAAAGACAAAGACAGTATGAAGTAATTGCGCATAAGAAAACAATACAATACAGTTATTGGTATTTGTTTCATTACACATTATTACATGCTTACCTTTAACCTTTGTGTGCTGTTTGGGTCTATGGGACCCGTTTTCAGTGTTTAGATTTTTTATTTTTTTATGTTGAAGTTAAATGCATCAATCTGGTGCACTTTGAGCACAAAATGAATTTATGTATGCAGCTCTCAACACTCGTATGAAAGGGAGCTGTATACTTTTCAATAATCCAAACATCTTTAGAATATGATCTCAACCAATAACAAATCATTTAAACTTGTTTATTCTTATCTTATGTTACCTAGTTAGCATTCTTTCTTTCTATTTATGCATATTTTACTAATCACTCCCCTTTTAAACTGTTTTTTTTACTGTCCACATTGGAATGATTTCTTACTTTATTTTTTACAACTATATTAAATAGATAAAGGTGTGCTCTCTCCAGCTCTCTCTCTGTTTCGCTCGCTCACAGAGGCTGTGTGCTCCTCCGTGGCGATGATGGCTTGCATTAAAAAAAAAAAAAAAAAAAAAAAAAATTTGTAAAGTGGAGGCTATTGAGGGCTTGCGAGATACCGGTGGCTCGCGATCGACGTGTTGGAGACCCCTGCTCTAATGGGTCCGACTAGAATGACAAATATCGTTAGTTCCACCTATTCCGTCAGCCAAATGTAGAAGTACACAGATATTGTACTTGAGTAAAAGTAGAAGTACACAGATCTTGTACTTGAGTAAAAGTAGAAGTACACAGATCTTGTACTTGAGTAAAAGTAGAAGTACACAGATCTTGTACTTGAGTAAAAGTAGAAGTACCAGAGTGTAGGAATACTCGGTTAAAAGTATTAGCATCAAAATATAGTTAAAGTACCACAAGTAAAAGTATTTATTGTGCAGATTGGTCCATTTCAGAATAATATATATGTTTTATAATTATTGATCATTAAAGTGTTACCAAAGCTGGTAAAGGTGCAGCTAGTTTTCATGACTTTGTATACTGCTGCATATACTATGTTTAAAATATGTTTAAAAGATCTGAGAGCCAGCCTCTCGTCCAACATCAGTGTCTGACCTCACTAATGCTCTTCTGGATGAAAGGGCTTCCCACAGACACACTCTAAGATTTGTAGAAAGCCTTCCAAGAAGAGTGGAAGCTGTTGTAGCCGCAAAGGGGGGACCAAGTTCAAATGAATGCCTGAGAGTTTGGAATGGGATGTCCTGAAAGCTCCTGTAGGCGTAATCAGAATCAGAATACCTTTATTAGTCCCACAGAGGAGAAATGCACATTATTACAGGAGAAAAGAACCGAAGACAGCTTCATGTTACCTAAAGCATGCATACCAAAAAGTATTAAAGATTTTTTTAAAAGCTCTGAGCCCTTATGCTTTGCTGCAGCAACACTGACTGGATTCAATCAAACAAAACTCTAAACACATTTTCAGCTCTGCACACAATCTGCAATTCAACTCTGCACTTTCTAAAACCCTGCACACGGTTCTCTGAGTAACACACAGAGATCTGACATATTCACCTGGCAGCCATTTTCAAAACACTGCCATTAAACATGCTACACATATGAGCCAATGAACAGATACACATGCCAGCTGACCGTTAACGCCTGACTGCTTTACTGTTGACTCATCAATCAGGATATAAGGACAAAAATTGATATTTATTTTTAAAATATGTTTTTTTATTACAGAGCTGAGAATATAATATTTAGAAAAATATATAATATCCTGTAGGATTATTAGATACACAAGAAAGAAAACAAGATTTAAGTCGTTAATTCATGAGAAAAGCACTCATTTAAAATATTTGTTTAAACTGAATAAAATGTCCGAAGAAAGTATTCAGAGTAATTCTTAATACAATTTTATAATCTTTTTATATATTTCACAAATGATCTGCTTTGACTGCAGCTTGAGAAACTCCTGGATACAGTCTGAAAGCATCCTTTTTGAACTTTAAACATGATCTTTAATAATGTTGTAGTTTAGTTGAACTCTGAGAGGTGGACTGGCTGGACTCCTCACTGGGACTCTGGTTCTGGACCAGCTTGCAGGGTCCAGGAGTTCTTGGAGAGAAGGAGCGCTTCCTGCCGCAGGACTCGGGGGATGGGAGTTCCTGAACATGGAGAAACAGCTTCAGTTATTATGCTCCAGATATCTGGAACAAAGTCACAGAAAGAATGTGTCTGCAGCTCAGAGAGTCCTGCTGGGAACCCACACATGTTGAGGAGCCCAAAGTGTGATGATAGAAATGTACAGTACGGGTCCCCAGCACGTAGAAGCTGCCGGATGCTAACCTGCATATGTTGGGAGAGCTTTACAGACCAGGAGAGGAACTAAGAACATTTACTCAAGTACTGTACTGAAGTACAATGTGGAGGTACTTGTACTTTACCTGAGTATTTCCATTTGATGCTACTTTGTACTTCTACTCCACTACAATTCAGAAGTACATGGTGTACTTTTCCTCCACTACATGTATTTAATCCCTTTAGTTACTTTGCAGATGTGGATGAATGATGTGAAATATAATCAAGTGTTAAATCAGACTTTAGTTCCACCTGGAGTAAATCCACAAGCTACCCTGCAGTATACAAAGTCATTCAAATTAGCTGCACTGGGCACTTTCTCTCCCCCTGGCTCCGCTCGCCCCCTCCTCCCGAGCCAAACAGTCCCGGGCATAGTGTCCTTGCACGCCACATTTAAAGCATTTGAATCCCGGGCATTCTTTATATAAATGTCCCGGCCTTATGCACAACCTACAGACAGGCACTTGCTTGTCGTGGATTACCCTCAAATACTCTGGACCCTCGAGAGTATCAAACTTCGTTGAGTACAGAAGTAACCGTACTTCCTTATTAAATTCCACCCTTAGGAATCTCGTCCCATCTGCAACCTCTGTGCCGGGCCACACTCTTCTTTTAATTCCAGAGACAGGCAGAACCCCCCACATTGCCAACCTGCCCTTAATAGTAGAATCCAGTACATGCACTGGTATATTTAGAAAGGACACTGAGCTCTTTGACCATACAGTCTCTGCCCCGCACCAAGGCCCCGTTTATTCGTATCCCTTCCAATATTTTATTTTTTCCTTTTTCATCAGCCATTGTCACTTCATATAGTCCGTCTCCTTTCACCCCGCACCCCATCACCACTCCACATTCATTTGTAAGTCCTTTAAGTAAATCCATGACAGATACAGCTGCTTTTCCAAATACTGCCACTGTGAGGAGCCACTGTCAGCTCTTTTTTATATTTCTCCTCTTCCTCCACCCTCTTCGCCTCCTCTCTCACACTTTCATGATCAATCATTATAAAACATATCATATCTATTATTCTGAAATGGACCAATCTGCACAATGACTACTTTTACTGTCTCTACTTTCACTATATTTAGATGAGAATACTTTCCTACTTTTACTTTAGGAACATTTTGAATGCAGGACTTTTACTGTAACAGAGTATTCCTACTCTCTGGTACTTCTACTTTGACTCAAGAACAACATCTGAGTCTTCTTTTTCTTTTCTTTTCCATTTTTCCTTTCCACTTAAAAATAAATAAATATCGTCCCTTGCTTTATTTTTGAAAATTGAAGCACAGAGCTCCCTCCTCATCCATCAACTAATGAGCTGCCATTTATAAAGTCCTCACAAAATATGTCCTTTTTTATGTGTATGAAAACAAGATTACATCCCTTTTTGTTGTCCTTCTCATTAAATGCCTCACGTCAGCCTTTTTACCCTCAAAATGGACAATGTTCCTCCTTATCTTTACCGCGCGCCTGGGTCAGAACATAGTTTAATAGATTCACATTGCATTCATCCTTCTTCTCAGTCACACCAAACAGCCACAGCTCCTTCCATTCCATTTCTCTCACACACCATTCACTCCAACATCTACTAACTAACTCTTTCACCCTTCCAAAAAAAATAACAAGCTCTCTACATTCAACAAACTCATGCAAACATGTTTCAACCTGGTCTTTACAAACATCACATTCTCTCTCAACACTTGCATCAAATTGACTGATGATCAGGTTGTTAAACACCCTATTATGCAGCAACAATAAAAAAATCAAAGTGCTCACATTCAATCCCGTTCCATTTAATGTTCACATTCTCCCACATTCTTCTTCCAGTAAGACCGTTCACAACACTCGTCCATACTCTTTCTGATGCAGGTCTTCTAATAACATCCCCTTTTAACCATTTGTATATATTTTTAGTTTTAGCATTTTCCATTTTAACATTGATACCCTCTTTGCCCGCATAAAAATCATCCACACTCTCCTTTCCTATAAGGACCTCACTCTCAATCATTGTTAACCATTCATTCGGCATTCCATCTTTAATTTCCTTCATCATTCGTTCAGCTGTCCCTAAATACATGACTTCATCTATTTCCCTGACCTCATCCACTATCACCGGCTGATAGTGGATAGTGGATAGTCCCCCCCCCCCCCCTATGGGGGGACTATGGACAAAAAACTATAGGTTTGGACAAAACAAAGAAGAGTCACTTAGAAAACAAACAAACAATTCACCTCACTCAAGACAACACCAACTCACTAGTCCATTGCGCCACACACCTCCCATAATGTTGATGTTTTCATGTGTTTTATTCTTCAGAGTTTATTTACATGTTACAGAGTGTCAGTGAACGCGTCACTGTGTTGATAGACAGTTGTTGTGAAGAGAAACAGCCAAAATGATGAAGAGAGAGAAACCAGAGTGTTGCTTTCCTCTGAGGACATGCTTCATCAAAGAGTTTCATTTCTGGATGAATGGAGGATATTCAGTACTCACAGGTCTTCTGGATCTCGGCTCTGATCGTCTCATCATCTCTGATCCTGTAGGGATGAACACAATCCAACAGTTATGGATCCAGTTTAAAAGAAGTGTTTGTTCTTTGAGTCAGCTTCAGAGTCCTGACTGATCTCATGCTTTACATCCCATCATATCTTCTCTGCAAACACTACGACTGACTGCCACAGCTCTCAGCTGCATGACAGGAAGTAACAGTCATTAGTCAAGGAGCTAAAAACATCCCATCAAACACAGACTACCTTTTCCACTCTTCTGTCAAATCCCATATGTCTGGTGGAAAGTTGATCACTTACTAAATGTGGCTTTGCATTTCCAGCTGGCCTTCTATAGTTGATGGAAGAATGGAAGAGCCTGCAGTCAGTGGGTAACATCACTGATCTGTTTCCCCAGTGAGAGAAACACCTCCCTGTGTTTCATACAATACTGCTGAACCAGCAGAGACCCCTTACTGACCTGAGGGTCTCCAGTCTGCAGTCTGGACTCTCCAGAAGATCTCTCAGCAGCTTCACTTCTGAATCCTGCAGAGCGTTCTCACTCAGGTCCAGATCTCTCAGATGGATGTTGGACTTCAGAGCTGAGGCCAGAGCAGAACAGCTGATCTCTGACAAACTGCAGCTCTCCAGTCTGAATAAAGAAAACATGATGAGGATAAAAATCTTTCTATAATCCAATCAGATGTTACTCAACATTACATTTTAAATGAATGGGAACAGAAAAATCTGTCTACTTCAGAAAGTAAACTTTATCATGTCAAACCTTTTATTTAATCAGATTGGTCCCTTGAGATCATAGATCTCTTTTTCAAGGGAGACCTGCAGCATATAGGTTCCACATGAAACATAAAACAATAAAGGACATTATAAATTATATTTACAGGACACATTTACATAGTTATAGACATTTACAAGTGCCCATAGTGTCAACGAGCATTTCATTTAGCCTAGCTTTAAAAACATGCAGAGGAAGGAGATTGCTCAGTTTCAATTCTAGCTGAAGATTGTTCCAAGCAAGTGGTGCTGTGCACATAAAAGCTGTCTTACCTAAGACAGTCCTTCCTCTTGGCACATCTAACAATACTACATCATGCGATCTCAGACAATAGCTGCTCGCAACTCTCTGTGTTATCAGAGAGCAGATATAATACGGGAGTTTACCCAACAAAGCTTTATAAATAAACGTGTACCAATGACTGAGCCTCTTTACAGTAAGTGATGGCAAACCTGCCTTGGCATACAAGGTACAGTGATGAGTAAGTGCTTTACAGTTAGGGACAAATCTCAGAGCGCTGTGATAGGCGGCATCTGACTTGTTCAGGCAATAGGCAGGTGCATTCATATACAACAAATCACCATAGTCCAGCACAGGTCAAAAGGTCACAGTGACTAGCCTTTTCCTGGCTTTAAAAGAGAAACAGGACTTGTTTCTGAAAAAGAAACCTAGCCTAACCCTCAGCTTTTTAAGCAGGTTATTGACATGAAGTTTAAAAGTAAGACAATCATCAAGCCAGATACCAAGGTATTTATAACAGGTAACCACTTCTAGTACTTGTCCTTGCATAGTAACAATATCTAAAGCAGGCTCTGGTGTCTTTTTAGCTTTTGAAAGACCATTACCTTGGTTTTATCAACATTTAAAAGAAGCTTAAGCTCAGAGAGCTGAGTCTGAATAATGTTAACACCAGCCTCCTTAATGGAGGGACCTGCACAGTACATCACGGTATCGTCCGCATAAAAATGTAAAGTAGCTTCATTCACATTTTCACCTAAACTGTTGATATATATGGAGAATAAAAGTGGACCCAAAACAGAACCTTGAGGAACACCATTAGCAATGTTTAACCACTCAGAAGACAGCCCATCAAAGTGAACACATTGGGACCTTTCAGAGAGATAGTTCACAAACCACCCACTGCATGGCTGGATATGCCAGTACTGACCAGCCTCTGCTTTAAGATGCGATGATCAACGGTATCAAACGCTTTGGACAGGTCAATAAATAGAGCTGCACAACTCTGCTTATTGTCTAAGATACTCGTAATGTCATTCACCACTTTCATTGTCGCAGTGATGGTGCTATGTTTCTTCCTGAAGCCTGACTGATGTTTAGACAGGATGTCATTTTCACATAAAAACTCCTTTACTTGTTCACTCACTAGGCTTTCGAGCACCTTCGCCTGAACTGACAATTTAGATATTGGCCTATAGTTATTTAAAATAGTTGCCTTCACTCCTTTTAGTAAAGGCAGGACATAAGCAGACTTCCATACTTTTGGAATTGCATTTGTGTTTAGGGAGAGGTTGAAAAGAGTAGTGAGAGGAAGAGCAATAAAATCTGCAGCTATCTTTAAAAAGAAAGGTTCTACGTTGTCCGGGCCAGCCGGTTTCTTAGGATCTAACTTGGTTAATGCTTCATGAATAACATTAACACTAAAAGGAGTAAAACTGAAAGGGTTTTCCAAACCACATTGTTCAGAGTCACGGATTGGGGTGTTCACAGAAGCAGAGTTAGAAACAGAATCAAACAGAGAACCGCAGGTCACAAAATGCTTATTAAAGCAATTTAGCATAGCAGCCCTGTCTGATATAATGCCAGATGCTGTGGTGAGGCACGGAGGTAGCTCATTATGGATATCATTGGTGGATATCGATTTTATGGCTTTCCAAAATGTCCTAGGATTATTTAGGTTTTCTGTGGTAACTGACAAATAGTACTTCGACTAAGCACTTTTTATTTGTGAAGTGAAGCTATTCCTTAGCTGCCTAAAACGCAGCCATTCTACCTCTGAGCCTGATTTCCTAGCCTTTGCCCAGGCCTTGTTTCTCTCATGCAGGAGACTAGATAGTTCAGCAGAAAACCAAGGATTGTCTCGTCCCTTTACTCTAAATTTACGCAGGGGTGCATGTCTAAGATAAAAATAAGACCATTCAGTTTCTACATCAGCACACAGATCGATTTTTCCCCAATCAAACCCAAACAGATCATGTACAAAACCCTGCTACAAAATGTTTTATGTCTGTCTTAATAATAATACGAGGTTTAACCTTTTGGACCTTAGTGTCCCTAATTGTGGCTACAACACAGTGATCACTCAGATCATTCGCAAATACTCCCACAGATGAGTATTTATAGGGAACATTAGTCAGAATGAGATCAATTAGGGAGGATTTATTAGGGGACTTAATGTTAGGGCGAGTAGTAGGGATGTCCCGATCACCTTTTTTGCTCCCGATCCGATTCCGATCATTTGATTTTGACAATTTGCCGATACCGATTTTTCCCGATCCGATCTTTATGCAATGCATTAAGAGAAAAAAAAAAAAAAGCATTCAAGTTGTCCCTTAACACTAGAACCGCCAACGGGTAATTTTACCCGTAGCTGTTTTTTGATTGTATGACACTTTTTTTCCATAACATATTAAAGTCTCCCAGTCCGTGACTTTTCCTGAAAGTGTGTTATGTAGCACCCTCTGTTGTTAACAATTGTCAATATGAAGTCAGATTGAAAAAATCGCCCAAAAAAATTCCATTTATACCTATATCCGCTAGCGGGTAATATTTACCTCATAGAAAATGCAGCGTAAACATGAAGTGTTGCTATAGCAACGCCTTTTGTCTACTGCGGTTCCTTATAGATAGAGAGATAGATTGAGAGACAGAGAGAGATAGATAGATAGATAGATTGATAGATGGATAGAGAGAGAGATAGACAGATAGATAGTTATAGATAGTGTAACATCTTGGAGAATACAAGATCTTGGATGACTGAGCTCACGTTGAGGACGTAATTCACGTGTGCAGGTTACGTGCCAGTTGAATAAAGATGGACACTCGGAATGAGAGAAGTAGTCCGCGTCGTCTATTTATGTAGACAATTATATGTTCATAGAACAGAACATTACAGATATATCGATAGAGAGAGATAGAGATGTGTACCTAAACAAAACACAAGTCTAACACCAGGCGTTTAAATCAGCACTCTTAGCGATATTTTAAACTTCATGCTATCTGCACAACCTATATCATATGAAAAGCTGAGTCCACAGATTCTATTGGTATAAGTTTCATCCCTGTGCGATCAAAACTCACTGTTCTGTATGAGAAATAAAAGAACATTGTACCTTGAAAATCTATAGCGGGTACATTTTATCCATTGGCGGTTTTAGGTATACAGCGACCTCTGGCGGTTCTAGTGTTAAGGTTATTTTTTTAATTTAAATTGGATATTCTATCCAACATGGATATAGCTTCTTTCTTTCACAGCAGCATTGGATCAGTTCAGTTGTGCAGCATTGGATTAAAACAAAATAAAGCTTTCAGTACTCGTTAGCTTATTGCTACAATTAAACACTGCACCCACCCTGTTGCCAGATTTGAGAGAAATAAGCAGGTCTATGAAAACAAGCCCCAAAGAAGCAACATATACATGATGTTCTGTAATTTGAAACTAAAACTAAGGCCTCAGGATGACTTTAAGACTTGAACATGGTCATTTTTGTTTTGTAACATTGAATACAACATTTAAAAAAAAGTATTTACATTTTTTTTTTTTTTTTTTTTAAATATCCCGATCCCCGATTTTTTTCCTTTCGATTCCGATCTTTTGAAAATCACGTGATCGGCTCCGATCCCCGATCACGTGATCGGATCGGGACATCTCTAGCGAGTAGGACTGTCAACAATCTAAGTAACATTTAAAGAGATACAAAGGTTTTTAAAATCCTCTGACACTGCAGTTAACCAGTCCCAGTTAAAATCTCCAAGTAGCACTATTTCCTTGTAGTCTAGCTGCGATAAAAGATTTGCTAGCGAAGACAAGGAGTCCTTGACAGCTGAGGGGGGTCTGTAACAGCCCACCACCATGACCTGTTGACCCTTTGCCACTTCTATATTTAAGGCTAAAAATTAGAATTGCTTACTGATAGATTTAGAAACTTATATGGATACACTGAACTTATTCTTAACATAAATGGCAACGCCACCACCTTTATTAGGCCGGTCGGAACGATACACATTATAACCATTTAAGGCGATGTCAGAGGCCAAAATACATTTATTTAGCCATGTTTCTGATAAAACAATGACGTCAGAGTCAGTCGAGCTCGCCCAAATGCGGACAAAATCTAGTTTACCTAACAGACTGCGCACATTCAAATGGATGAAACCCAACCCAGACCTAGCTTTAAAATCAGCAGGAGTAGCGATCTGACTACTACTAGAGGGCGGACCAGGGTTAGGTTGTACATTTCCTGACAGTAATAACAACAACAAAAACAGGCATCTTTTCCTCTTAATCGACACACACACCGTCATCTACTTTAGAAACACCGGAAAAGTCTGCGAGAGTGTGATTTGAGCTTAAGAAGCAGTCCTGAAGAACCATCATCGCAGGAAAACAAAAAAGAAAAACATATTTTGTAGAGCAAATTGTCTGTGACAAGGCAACCGGTAATTGTTTGTGCAACATATCCGAACCTTTGCAGGGGATGCCCACTGCGGGTGGCAGAATAGACCTGAATCCAGTAGACTCCTCAGAATGACTAGAGATCTTCTCATACTCCAAAACAATTAACAGGCACAGCAGAATCCCGATCAGGGCCATTTTCCCAGACCATTATACAGTATCCGCGATGTTCCTGGGGCAAATCAGCACAGCAGCAAAGGACAGGCGAAAGCAGCAGCGTGGAGGTGCTCCGGTCCCTCCGTGGTATCCCCGGGGTGAAACCAGGCCTCTGCAACAGCAGAACCAGGACAGGTGGAAAGCAGGCCCCAGCCGTGGTAAAATCCTCCTCCGCACAGCAGCACACGCCCGCTGGAAGCAGGCCAAGCCTGAAGCATGGATCCACTCCGTCTCTCCGCGACGACTCCGGGGTAAAAACCTCTCCAGTACAGCCGTACTCTACAGGTGGGAGCAGGCCTCCGTAGATCGCAGATCGCAGGCAGCAACAGGTGGAGCCGCTCCGTCTCTTCGCGACGTCTCCGGTGGAAAAAACACCTCAGCACAGCCGTACTCGACAGGTGGGAGTAGGCCTCCGCAGATCGCAGACAACTAAAACTACTACTTGTGACGGACGCCAGGGATGGCTAAAAGTTTGTAAGCAGGAGAGCTAGATGCTGACAGATGCCAGATGCTAACAGGTAGTGGGAGCCTGTAAAAATTGCGACAGCCTCACGCGAGAGGCTGTGATGATTGATTGGTATTCAGATGACCTTTATTCAGACGTTATCGTTTACTAAATATTAAATACATACATAGATTTACTTTTTACAACTAACATATATTACAGTTCCTTTAAGAAAGAGTCAACATGTATGTCTGCAGTTCTTACTCTTAAAAATGAAATATGAATATAAGGACATTTATAACTTTATGGATGTAAGTTATTAATTAATATAAATGAGGTTAAATTACAAAGTGAACATGTGAGATCTCCAGCAGTAACAGAGAGTCAGTGAACTGACCTGAGGGTCTCCAGTCTGCAGTCTGGACTCTCCAGAAGATCTCTCAGCAGCTCCACTCCTGAATCCTGCAGATCGTTAAGACTCAGGTCCAGATGTCTCAGATGGGAGGGGTTGGACTTAAGCGCTGAGATCAGAGCAGAACAGCTGATCTCTGACAACCTGCAGTTCTCCAGTCTGAATAAAGAAAACATGATGTAACTTTAGAAAACAAAGTTCCTGTTTGAAATAACTCACGGTTTAATAATCTGTTCAGAGTCAAACAGGGTTTTAATGTCAGAGATGATGCAGAAACAATCCACTGATAATCTGGAACTTTAACTTTGATCAGATGTTTAACAACTCCTTCATCTCCCTCACAGCTCCTCAGTACTGACAGCACCTCCACTGACTCCTGGAGCACAGAGTGAGTCTGTGGAAGCTCAAACTCTCTCCCTCACACATTCACCTTCTCTCTGTTACTCTGATCAATATTCAGTCATTAGCAAAAACGGAACAAATAACAATAACATTGTATTTGTTCAAATTCAGAAAATCATAAACACAAACAGATCAATATGAACTGCAGTCAGTGAACTGACCTGAGAGCCTCCAGTCTGCAGTTTGGACTCTTTAGTCCAGAACTCAGACGCTCCACTCCTGAATCCTCCAGATAGTTGTTAGTCAGGTCCAGATCTCTCAGATGGGAGGGGTCAGACTTCAGAGCTGAGGCCACGACTTCACAGAGAGTCAATGAGAGTACATAGCCAGTAAGTCTATAATAAAACATATATTACAACATGTGTTAAAAAAAAAGAGGAAACATTATATTAACATCAAGCATTTGATGAAAAAAGATTTGACATGTTCTGATAGACATTTGCTGTTAGTCCATTTAATGTCTGTGCTCCTGCTGTCACTGACTGTTACCAAAAGAAACAGAAATTAAATGAATCACTTGACAATATTAGAGATGTGCATATTTAAATATTAATTAATATGTGGATGTGAATGATGGATGAAGGATGTTTTTGCTTCTCTGAGCATCTGAACATTTATTGCGCACACAAACACAATTAACAAACCAATAAAGTTTCAATATGTTCAACTTGATACCATCAGATGTTCCCAGTCTATCAGCATTAAGACATAACTCTGTTATTGGTGGGAAATGATATAGATCTTATTTTAAACTCTAACACATTGTGATCAGAACGTATGTTTAATGATAAAGAAACAACTAAAAAGTAATAATAACATGTTTCTGTGATAACTGTAAGTCCTGCTGTGTGGTGTGATCACATGCTGAGAAACCTCTCAAGTCCTTCATGTGTTTGACATGTCGCCTCCATCACTCAATATGAAGAGAAGAACGGTTCAGTTTAACTATTATTATAAATAAATTTGAAGAACAGTGTTGGTTTTATTTTGCTCTCAGTATTTAAACAGCAGAAATGTTTTCCAGTTTATTTGAATAATCAAACTCCTGATCCACTTTAGTTTATAAAGTTAATCACATCTGGACTTACTTGAACTTCCTGCAGTTCCTCACAGCTGGAATCAGTCTCAGTTTCCCCTGCCCTGATGTTTTGTACTTCGTCAGGTCCAACTCATCCAGAACCTCCTCTGACATCTGCAGCATGTAGGCCAGAGCAGAGCAGTGGATCACAGAGAGTTCCTTCTCTGATCTATTCTCTGACTTCAGAAACTCTGTGATCTCCTGATGTACTGAGAGGTCCTTCATCTCTGTCAGACAGTGGAAGATGTTGATCATCCTGTCAGGAGAGATTTCATAACTGCTCATCTCCGTCAGGTTGCTGATGGCTCTCTGGATGGTTTCTGGTCTGTTGTCTGTGCGACCCAGCAGGCCTCCTAACAGTCTCTGGTTGGACTCCAGAGAGAGGCCGTGGAGAAAGCGGACAAACAGGTCCAGGTGGCCATTTTCACTTCTGAGGGATTTCTCGATGGCTCCCTTCAGAAAGACATCCAGGGATGGGTACCCCTGATCTCTGCTGTTGTTATAGTCTACCTGCAGGAAGTCCTTCAGTACCTCTGTGTCTCTGTTGGTGTAACAGTGCAACATGTAGACTGCAGCCAGAAACTCCTGGACGCTCAGATGAACAAAGCAGTAGACTGTTTTCTGGAAGATCACACTCTCTCTTTTGAAGATCTCTGTACAAACTCCTGAGTGCACCAAGGCCTCGGTGACATCCAGACCACAGCGCTGCAGGTCTTCTTGGTAGAACATGATGTCTCCTTTCTCCAGATGTTCAAACGCCAGCCTCCCCAGCTTCAGAAGAAGCTCCCTGTCAGCCTCCGTCAGCTGCTGTGGACTCGTCTCATGTCCCTCTTCATACTTCTGCTTCTTCCTCTTGGTCTGGACCAGCAGGAAGTGTGAGTACATGTCAGTGAGGGTCTGGGGCAGCTCTCCTCTCTGGTCTCTAGTCAACATGTGGTCAAGAACTGCAGCAGTGATCCAGCAGAAGACTGGGATCAGACACATGATGTGGAGGCTCCTGGAGCTCTTGATGTGAGAGATGATTCTGCTGGACAGGTCTTCATCACTCGATCTCCTCCTGAAGTACTCCTCCTTCTGGGCGTCAGTGAAGCCTCGTACTTCTGTCACCCTGTCCACACACTGAGGAGGGATCTGATTGGCCGCTGCAGGTCTGGAAGTTATCCAGACGAGAGCCGAGGGAAGCAGCTTCCCCCTGATGAGGTTTGTCAGCAGCACGTTGACTGAGGACTGCTGAGAGACATCAGACACAACCTCATTGTTTCTGAAGTCCAGAGAAAGTCTGCTTTCATCCAGGCCGTCAAAGATGAGCAGCACTTTGCAGACAGCCAGCTGCTCTGCTGTGAGCTTCTGTAAGGTTGGATGGAAAACATGGAGCAGCCTGAGAAGACTGTACTGCTCACCTTTGATCAGGTTCAGCTCCCTGAAGGAGAGCGGGATCACCAGACTGACATCTTGGTTTCCCAAACCCTCGGCCCAGTCCAGAGTGAACTTCTGCACTGAGAAGGTTTTTCCAACTCCAGCGACTCCGTTGGTCAGGACCGCTCTGATGAGAGTCTGCTGGTCAGGTGAGGCTTTAAAGATGTCCTGGCACTTGATTGGAGTGTCATGGAGGGGCTTCTTCTTGGAAGCTGTCTCCAGCTGCCTCACCTCATGTTGGGTATTAACCTCTTCACTCTGGCCTTGTGTGATGTAGAGCTCAGTGAAGATGCTGTTGAGGAGGGTTTCACTTTGACCAGTTCCTTCAGTCACACGTTCACATCTCCTCCTCAGACTGAGCCTATGTTCATCTAGAACCTCCTGCAGACCACGTTCTGCTGGAAGAGAAGGAAACAGGAGAGAATGAGGAAAATGCTCTGAGAATCTAATTGGAACAATAAAACAACAAGAAACAGACTGAGTTTAAATGTTGTACAAACAGCTCACTGTCTCTGCTCTACAGCAGTATACCTATTCAGAAACAAAGGAACCAGGAAGAGGAATGAAACGCTGCGTGTGTTCGGCCTCTTACCTCGTACAGTTCTGCTCTGACTGGCTGTCTGCAGTCCAGCTCTGGTTCTGGGTCTTTCTCCACAATGGGGACAGGAGGGGTCTCCTGATGGAGGTCTCTGCTCCCAGTATGAGGTGATGCACTGTCTGCAGAACCAGTGTCCACAGCTGGTAGAGACTGGATCCTTCAGGACGTCCTGACACAGAGCACAGCTGGACAGCTGCTCCTCCACAGGAGCACCACTCTCCCTCTTCCCTCTGTGGAGAGGAACACATCCTTTACAGCACTTTACATTAGAGGAGCTGATTCTCACCAATGGGCAGAGCGTCACCAACGCCTCACTCAAGATGAAATGTGTCAGGCTGCACGAATACGCAGGTGACATGAATTTGACCTCTTCACTTTCTTGGTGTTGCCAGGCACGGATCTGGGTCTTTGCATTGACTCTACATGTAATCACACAAAGCTCTGTTATATCTGCTAATGCTAAACACAACCAGCTCACCAGGTTATCACTATTATTAATAAACATCTTTAAAATACACATCATGAACATGCCCAAGTAGTAAATCATGTGTTGGACGATATATTTAGTTTTTAGTGAGTATTTATCAATATCTTTGCATTTAAAACCTTTTGATGCCACTGATACAATGATGCTATAAATGCATATTGAAATATCTTCAAATAATGTTAGCTTGCTGAACTCTGCTGCCTTTGTTCTGTACTATACTGCACACATGATATTATTAAAGAACAGTTTAATATATTAGATTATATAAAAACTGGATCCTCTTCAGGTCAGGTTACAGCAGGAACTCTTACTTTGTGTCTGAGGGTCCAGGTTCATTACTGAAGTTTGGAGGTTTATCTTTAGACCCGTCACTCTTCAGAGACAGACAGCTGGAGACTGGAGACTCTGCTCTCAGTCTGTGGAAACAACACATGTTTTAAACATCATTAGTTCATTCAGAGAGCACATTTTGACTTCTGTCTGTATGTAGATTATTTACTATCGCTGATAACGCCAGGGGTCAAGAGTTTAAACTTTGTTACTGTACTGTTACTAAGTTTCTTTACTGCGATCAATAAAGAACAGGTTAGACTAGAAAAGGCATTTCCTGCTGAAAATGCGTGTGAATGCTGAAAGCTGTGCAAATGTGTTGCTGAACTTTGCTGAAAATGAAGAGAAAGCTCAATATTTGAAATGGTGACTGTCGCTGTGTAGTGATCAGTGAAAGGAGAGGGTTTCATGCGAAAAGTCTTTGTCACATCCTTGCCCTCAACAGCCTTTTTATCAAATTCTACACTTAAATCTTTTTATTTTCAACCTAAGAGATGTTTTCCTACATTTTCATCAAAAAATGATGTCACAGGAGTGTAAGGTTTGGGACTTATGGCAGGTTTAACATTTCTTTTGTTTAGGCGAATTTCAAGCTGTCCTCCACTCTGTTTTGAGATCAAAGCACTCTAGATTCAACGAGCTGCACAATACTCACTAATGTTAAAATCTGAAGAAGGCCTCTTTACCTTAAGATTCTAAATGAGTGCATTACAGAAACAATGAAAATATGGTCGACAATACCAAATAAATGTAATATATCAAGCTCTGTAAGCAAAGCTACAAAAATAGCCACAAACCCAGATTTTGTACCAAGTAATATAGACTTAGGATTAGAGAAATGGACAAACAAGGGGTTAATATTTATAGCACAAGTTTTAAGGGGCACATTTTTAAATCATTTGAAAAACGCAAACAGGAATTTAATTGACCAAATAATTACTTTTATAAATATTTGCAACTGGGACACTACCTCCAGAAACATATTGAGTGGGAACAAATGTTACCGGCTCCGTCGAAATCAGTTGCATTGACCCGAAGACACATTTTTAGTTGTACACAGTGTTGGAAAGAGGAGATTCCTAGCTTTCTAATGATATGAGGATTGTTGTTGTACTCCAAATATTAAGCAAATATATTTCACATTACATAATGACACCGAGTCATCGTTTTGAGAAAAAGGACTTTAAAGTTTCCTCTTCTCTGGAATCCATCGATCTGATTGGTTATTAGCGGAGCAAATGATCAGATCGATGGAGGGAAGATATTTTCGTTTGGATTACTGGTATGGTGGAAGCTAGCAAGTGTTTGTGTGTGTGTGTGTATGTTTGTGTATTTTTGCGTTTGTGTGTATTGTGTTTGTTTCCCGGGGAAAACACTCACGAGAAACACCGGCTGTTCTATTTCGTATATGGCTTCGCCATCTAAGGCTATCGCTATTGGGTAATCCCCCTGCGCACCCGCGCAGCACTGAAACACTTGTAGTCCACGCCCGGCCGGAAGGTGGGCCCCACCCTCGGGCTCCCTTCCGGTATAAATAGGAAGGAGGCCCGACAATCTGCTCCCCTCTTTTCTTCAGCAGACCGTTACTGAAGCACAAGAGACACTTCAATTGCAGAGTAAATATGAGTAACAATTGTGTGATATATTGTCCCCCATGCTGCCCTGGGTTCATAATGAGTTATGACCAGCACACATTATGTGAATCATGCCGGACGGGGGCCTCGTGTCCCTGGGGCCGAGTGCCGGGCAGGAGTCCGAAAACTCCTACCCGACCTCCCTCCACGGTTCACCGTTCGGTTCTCCCCTCCCTCCTCTCCCCCGGACGGGGGAGACAGAGTCGGAGCAGGGTGCCAGCTTGGCGGCCGAACATGCTTTCCCCCTCTCCGTCACCACAGCGCTACCGGCGATAGGTGGCATCCTAGGGGAACTGCCGGAGATCATACGCAAGGCGGCCGCCTGCAGAGATCTCCCCGTTCCCCTAGCTCAGGAGAGGTGTGCTCCGGACGACATGAACGGAGTTTTTTCGCGGGTGCAGACGGTCAGGAGTGACCCGATCTTGCCACGCTTCCTGGAGGTTCCAGGAGGGGGTGATGGCGAACCCGAGGACCCGGAAGGCTCCGGTGGCCACATTTGTTCCCCTCACCAAGGTGCAGGTGTTCACAGATGCTGGTTTCCCAGACACCCCTTCTCTGGAGCCGAACCTGACGGCGTGTTTTGGGGTAAGACGGGCCAATATAATCGCCGGACGGCGCCCTACATTGAGCTCCCCCAGAGACCAGTATGTGGCCCGCCAGGCCGACCGGGTGCACCAGTGTGCCTTTCAGGCGGCGGCGAATAACATCGACGCTGCTCTCCAACTCGGTGGTGACGCTGGTAGAGCGGTCCAACACCTTGGCCGCTGACGAGGCAGAGGAAATCAGAGGGGCGGTCAGCACGGCGGTCAGCACGGCGCTCACTCTGTGCGCGTCCGTCGCTGTCTCCCAGGCGAGGATTTCCGCGTGGGTGACACAGATCCAGCGCCACCTCTGTCGGCAGCAGGTGTCCGTTACGGAGACGGCCAGAAAAGTGCTACTGGACACTCCAATCAGCCCGGATTGGCTGTTCGGACCCCAGTTCCAAGCCATGGTGGAGTCCATGAAGACGGCCGCGGAACAGGCGGACGGCATTCGCCAGCATGTCAGCTGGCTCCAGCCTGCTGAGTGCCCACAGTGGCAGCCAACGCCTGCAGCAGCCGCGGCGGCCACAGGAGGCCGCAAGCGGAGAGACGCCCACAGCAACTGCCTCGGCGTGAGGCTCGCCCTTCGGCGGCTGCAGGGGCTCCGTCCCACGTCTCCGCTCCCCCGCCACCCCAGAGACAGGGTCTCCCGGCAGCGAGTCAAAGGGGAGTGAGGCTCCCCCGCTCCTGGTCTGCTCCACGAGAGCCTCCGAGGAAGCAGAGCCGGTAATTAAGCCGGCTGCCACAAATCTGGTGATTAAGTAGACAGCACAGCTCGCTGCAGAAGCCTGCCGGTTTTAACCTATCGGTTAATAACCCGCAGAGCTCGCGGCATTCCTCTGTCCGAGATACGCCTCCTACACACGGTCATAATAACCCATGAGCGCCGTTATAACCCCCCCCCCCCCCCCCCCCCCCCCACAGTTCAATGGGATACAGGAAACACTCCTGTTATCCCAGGAACAGCCTTGCGCTCCATTCCGAGCTGCTGGAACTCCTGTTGAAAGAGGCTATTTCCAGGGTTCCTCAAAGGGAGGAAAATCAGGGTTTTTTACTCCCGTTATTTTCTAATCCCGAAAAAGGCTGGGGGAATGAGACATCCTGGATCTGTCAGTATTCCACATGCTGACGATCAAACAGGTGCTGGAATGTGTTCACCAGGAAGACTGGTTCACTTCCACGTACCCATCATACCGAAACACAGGAAATTCTTGCGTTTCTCAATTCAGGGAATATCAGACCAGACAATCGTCTGCCGTTCGGATATTTCCCGGCTCCTCGCATTTGTGTGTGGAGAAGGCTGGAGCCACTACACAGAGGAGGGATGAGAGTGTGGTTTTCTCTGACGACCTGCTATTTGCTGGCTCGATCCAGAGAGGAAGTAGCTTTACAGACATTACATCTCGTATTGCATCTGTCAAAGCCTGGGTTTCATAATATATTGGAATAAGAGCTGTCCTCTTCCCTCTCAGACAATCGTTTATCTGGGAGTGGAATTAAACTCAGCCAGCAAAGCGCGGCTCTCGCGGCAGCGAGTGGAGGAACTGACAACTCTCCTCCGGCGTGTCACAAACCCGCACAGCCCTCTCCGTGACGCAGCTGCTCGGCGTTGGCGTCAGCTGGTCACGTGATGATCCCCCTGGGTCTCTTCCAACAGGGGGACACTCCAGAGGTGGTTCATTCACTGCAGAAGCCTGCAGTTAATGAACTGTGAATGACTCAGACCTGTGTCACGCACACTGGCGCCTCAGTGGGATTTGGCTTTGGTGTCACGCGCATTAAGCAAAGCCCCATTTGAACCTTTAGACCAGGTTCCACTTAAACTGTTGTCAGCCAAAGTAGTATTACTTTTGGCTCTATCAGCGAAAAGGGTGAGTGATTTGTCTGCTGTCGTGGCAATTTCTTGTGTTACCTTATATGTTAAAACCAAATGCTTCTGAAAGCATTGTCTAACACTACTGTACCATTTCTTCATATTTGCTGTTTCCTCTGCATACTCTAATGAGGTTTATTATTCTCAAGCGCTTCAAGGCCACAGAGCTGATTTGGCAGACTATGTTGAAACTACTCCTCTTCACACAAAGTTTGAACTTCCATATTCTGATAACCATTATACTTTATACAGCTCAAGGACACAGGTGTCTAATAACAAAATGAGACATCCGTGTGAAAGCAGATTTCTGAGACGTTCCGCCTAGCTACACAAAAACTCTGTCTGCCCGCCCTATCTTGTATATAAGCTTTCCTATTCTGTGACTATTGCGCACACTCCTGCAGACTACCCTGTACTCTGTGAGACTTGTGCCTTCGAGGCGCCTCGAATAAAGATCCAGAAAGACAACTCTGTTTGTTTCACCAGTTTATTGATTGATCATTCTAATTGTATATCTCCAGAGTATTGACTAGGTCTAAGATTTCCATAACACTGCTCTCTCTGTGGCTCCGTCATGTCTCCGGATCCAAGGAGATGGCAGTTCAGCTGTTTTACGCCCTAACCCGGCTTTTATGCCAAAGGTCATCACAAGCTCTTTTAGAGTCTAGAGTGATGACCCTGGATGGCTTCTTTCCCCTTCCTCACAGGTCGGTGGAAGAAGCCGTGTCTCATCTCCTCTGTCCTGTGCGCGCGCTGTCCTGCTATGTGGCGCGCACGGCTGCCTTGCGCCGTTCTCAGCGCCTGTTTGTGCACTATAGAGAGCGCTCGATCGGGCAGCCACTATCTGCACAACAGCTGTCACACTGGTTGTGTGAGGCTGTGTCACAGGCATATGTCTCCTCTGGGGTGTATCCCCCGGAGAACATGAAAGCGCACTCCACCAAAGGAATTTCCTCCTCCACTGCTTTGCACGGAGGAATGTCTTCCCCCTGTTCATTTATTCAATTTTATTGGAGGGACGTCTCCCATTCCTCTCTGACACAACCTGTACTGAGTGTCTTGTCAGAGTGAGTGACGTCAGGGATCCAGCTGTGCGCTCTCCTGCCTGTCTGCACGCAGAGAGCTGCTGTTCCCCCTCTTTTGTCGCTGGGCAAAGTGTGACCTTCGTCTCTACTTTCTCACAGCGGCAGGTATTTATTGTTCCCAGCCTTCGTCCCCTCATGGAAAATATTCATGTTATGCTATGTTCCAGGGACGGTGATGCGTAGGGTTGGGAACTGAAACTCGGTTCCAGATGAGAACCGATAAGAAAATCCTGGGTACCGGGTACCCATACAAAATACACAATTTTGGTTCTGCTTAACGGTTCCTAAACGCGGTAGACCCTGTATTCCAGCGGGTCCGTCTGCACCGCGGTAAAATACAGGGCGGACCTGGAGAATCACAGAACGGCCGACGGCCGGCACCGCCCTTAATAACGGCCGGCACCGCCCTTAATAACGGCATCGTGTAAGTTGCGCTGACAGGCGACACAGTTGTCCCGCAGCGAGGCTCCTCCCGCCCTCACGTAGACAGTTCACGAGCTGTCACTTCATTACACCAAAGATGGATCGTGATAAACGCTCTAAAGTGAGGCTCCACTACACTAAAAAAGAAAAAGACAAGGCACAGTGTAATGCCTGTTAATAGCTTGCCACAGGCATAGCTCAGTTAAAATAAAGCACAGCTATTGTGCAATACATTGTATTGCAAGTATATATTTTATCTGTAAAAATGTCAGTTAAAGCTTAAAAGAATAAAGATATTTTTGTTCTCTAAACGTCATGGCGCAATAGGCATGGGTTGTTATTGAGCAGGTGTGTCTGTGCTTCTAGTACCGGGCGGACCCATTGGGGCGCAGACTACATCCTGCTTCGCCCTTAACCCAATAGTGATAGCCTTAGAGGGCGAAGCCATATACGAAATAGAACTGAAGTTAGCTACTGTAACTCCAGCTTCTATGAGTATTGCTGCAATACAATAGTAAATGCTGCACTGCGTTATATATCAAATGCACCCTATAGGACTCATCATTGCACACTGTATAGCCTAACTGGATGGTCCTCACTCACTATGCGTAGGATGCAGCATTGGTTTTTATTAATGTATAAAGCCATTTTAGGAAAGCTTCCACTCTACATATGTGCCAGATTTGCTCCAGTTTGTGACTCTTACAACCTCAGATCCAGTGCCTTGATACGGTTCCAGGTTCCTGCTGTGCGGACTGAGGCTGGAAAAAGGAGTCTCTTTTATTATGGTCCTTGGTCTTGGAATGACCTTCAATCACGCCTCAAACTGAGGGCACTTGTTTCTATAGCCTGTTTTAAATTGAAGTTGTCAGAAGTCCTTACCACCAGCTGCTCTTGCAGTAATAAGTAGTGCCTTTCTTACTGTCCTAATGTGCACAATGTAGTAACTGCTTTTTTTCGTCTTTTGTTTTCTTAGTTATGTTCTCTGTATTTTATATGTTTGTGTTATGTGTTATGTGTAACGTTGCTGCCTTCTTGGCCAGGTCAGCATTGTAAATGAGATTTTATCTCAATGCTTTTTTATCTGGTTAAATAAAGGTTAAATAAAAAATAAAAAATAAATAAAAAATAAAATTGGCGTAGCCCTGCTGGGCCTCACTGGCTCTACGAATAGCTGAAGAAAAGTTATTTTGTATGGGAGCAGATTGTCGGGCCTCCTTCCTATTTATACCGGAAGGGAGCCCGAGGGTGGGGCCCACCTTGGGGGTGGGCGTGGACTACAAGTGTTTCAGTGCTGCGCGGGTGCGCAGGGGGATTACCCAATAGCAATAGCCTTAGAGGGCTACGCCAATACTCATAGAAGCTGGAGTTACAGTAGGTAACTTCAGTTGTTATGCCTGCTGTGACGTTAAGTTACTTTGTTCTCCGCTTGTAATTATGCCGTTACAAGCTTCAAAGTTGTATTTATCATCTGAATTTGCTGAAACATGTTTAATATTCTGTAAAGCCAAGACTTTGTTTATTTGAAATCAGATAAAAACAAACTGTAACGGACCCTGCCGTGTTATCTATGATGACTATATTTAGTTTTTAGAGAGTATTTATCAATATCTTTGCTATTTAAAACTATTGTATGCCACTGATACAATAGGATTCACGTGGGAAGGTTGCTTATGTAGTACAAAGCAAAAAAATAGGTACAGACATTTTCCGATTCACAAAACATTGCGTACCGGTGAGGGAAGTGTGTACGGCACTTCCTACGCCGGTTTCCCTTTTATAAATCACAATCGACTCAAAATGCGGCGCAGCTTCTGAGGGCTTCACGTAACGCCCATATTTGCCAATAAATAGTCAAAGAAACGCCCTTTCATTCATTCATTCATTCATTTTGACTGACTGCATGGAGAAGATCGCAGGAAATGACAAAAGAACACTTAAAAAAGACATCTCACACCGTGTCAGATTTTGGTTATTTTGGGGAGGTGGAGATAAATCATATTGTTTGGTGGATGCAGTTTGAACCAGAGTAGCAGCATGGAGGTCGGATCGTCACCAAAATAAATAAATAAGTGCAAATCCCGCCAGTGCAAGCGCAGCCAATCAAACCGTGTGCAAGCTGGGAGAGCCAGACCGCAGTTCATTTCCTCATATTCCAAACGAGATATTACGGTAGCAAATCACCCGGTTCTTTACGACCAGAACTATTTACCGGGATACAAACCGGAGGAACCAGGCATGGAGGGAGGTGGCAGAGACAGTTGGTGAAACTGATAGTTTTTTCACCTGTTTGGAGAGTTTATATCCAGTTTACTTCGTTTTAACATTGCTATTGCTTTGTATGTCGGGGGCGGGAGATTCATGTGATTGGTTGTTGGTCGCGTTGCTCGCAAAAAATCGCCAAGCTTCAGACACGCCCAGCATCAAGATTTTTTGATGCCTGTAGTGTAGACGGGCCGTTAGAGTTTGCGTGGAGGACCGCACGTTTTCCCGTCAAGTTAGTATTTTATAAATCGCAAACATTGCGTAGAAACTGGTGTATGCCATTTTTGGAGCGTATATCCCTTTATAAATGAGGCCCCAGGTCAGTAGAAACTCTTACTTTGTGTCTGAGGGTCCAGGTTCCTTACTGAAGTTTAGAGGAGACACTTTAGACCAGTCACTCTTCAGAGACAGACAGCTGGGGACTGGAGACTCTGTTCTCTGTCTGTGGAAACAACACATGTTTTAAACATCATTAGTTCATTCAGAGAGCACATTTTGACTTCTGTCTGTATGTAGATTATTTACTATTGCTGATGACATCAGGGATCAAGAGTTTAAACATTGTTACTGTACTGTTACTAAGTTTCTTTACTGCGATCATTAAACAACAGGTTAGATGATCAGATAACAGAACAACTGAATCCTCTTCAGATCATGTTACAGCAGAAACTCTTACTTTGTGTCTGAGGGTCCAGGTTCATTACTGAAGTTTAGAGGATACTCTTTAGACCAGTCACTCTTCAGAGACAGACAGCTGGAGACTGAAGATGTGTCCTCTTCTTCCTCATCTTTAAAACCACTCATCTTCTCCAGTCTGAGAGATAAACCAGTAACACTGGACACACACACACACACACACACACACACACACACGTTTCAATCATAACCATCATAATAATAAACTTGTGTTATGATATTAGGGTCATGCAGAGCCAGGCAGCTGTCCTTTTGAGAGAGAGAGAGAGAGAGAGAGAGAGAGAGAGAGAGAGAGAGAGAGAGAGAGAGAGAGAGAGAGAGAGAGAGAGAGAGAGAGAGAGAGAGAGAGAGAGAGAGAGAGAGAGAGAGAGAGAGAGAGAGAGAGAGAGAGAGAGAGAGAGAGAGAGAGAGAGAGAGAGAGAGAGAGAGAGAGAGAGGTTTGCGCATGGTAGAGCGAGGGAGAGTGAGCGAGCGGTGCTACGGTTTATGAAGTAAACGAAACAGCAGCAAATGTCTGTCGAGTGTCTTCAAAGTTAGATCTGTAACAAAGACCTTAATAAATGCAACGGCCTCCCAAAGAAGAGCTCGCCTTTCTGCCTTTTTGAAAAGTGGGTTATTGAACCGGAAGTTTGTTGCTTCAGCCCTGGAACACTGCAGAGAGTCACCCCTGCTTCCTCCACTACGGTCTGGGAGCCGACAGGAAAGTTTAACACTTGGTTAAAAATACATCAAATCAGTCGGACTTCAGACAGGCCGCTCCCCATTTTGACTGCGCTGGGCTGTCGCATGTTATGTTGCTATGATGAATCAGAAAACAGGAAATAAAACCAGTTCACACCACTTGTAAAAGTCTCTTTGGACTCTAGGACGCTGATATTCTGACATCCAGTAAAACAGAGTAAATAAAGTGTTAAAAAGCAGATCCTGGTGTTAACACTCACCCTGTTGTCCTCCTGCTCCGTCCAGCTGTAAAATGGCGTCTGGCAGTCTGACAAGTCTTACTCCATACTTTCACTTACAACTTCCCTCCCTGTCTGCCTTTCCTCTTGATTCATAACCAGCCTTATCAGCTGAACCAGTTCACATATGTTTAGATAGAAATAAAGCTAAACACAAGCTCAACAAAGTTATTGAAGTAAACATATTAAAACCACAGTGTGGAAATAACCCAGTAAACATCCTGCATTCAAAACCTCACTTAAAGCGTGTAGGTATTTAAGTACTCTAGTGTTAACGGTGCATAAGATTGCTCCCTATTTTATATATATATATTTGTTTCAGGATTAATAACCCTGCTGCATTAATTGCATATATTACTGTATTTTCCCAGAATACAGAATGTGTGCCTCTGCATGTTGAGGTTATAACCACATTAACATTTACTCTTCACAATTAATTTAAGACTAACACAACTGTGTCTAAATTATAGTTAGATCAAAAGGTTAATAGACCTTTTAAAAATTAATGATTTCAACCCACCATTGAGCGCCGTTAAAAAGCAACCAATACAATACCAGATTAAAAGTGAAATAAAAGGAAATACATACTTTGATATTTATATATTCACTTTTTTGCTTGTTTATCTTCTACTGCTGATATGTTTTGTATTTGCTTCTTATCCACATGCTGCTGTGTGAAAAAAACATTCCCAAATTGGGATCAATAAAGTATATTTTGTCGTATACGAAAAATGTAATATATTACTATGCGTGATTTTCTCTTACCAAACTTACTTCTACAACAATTAACAGTCAGTCCTGTTAGCAGTTTAATTTGAATACAACCACGTCTTTTAAGATTAAACAACTCACTATAACAGTTTTTAGGTGTTATCATCTGGCCGGGCTAAATGTTGGCAAAAGCCATTTACTTTAAAACGTCATGGCAGGATATTCTCTTCCAAGTTATATCTTGCCTGGTCCAACACCAACTTGATGGTGAGATACATTACATTTAGCTGATGCTTTTGTCCAAACGGCTTATAATAAGTGCAATAAACTGTGACGATACAAAGTCAGTACAGCAAGAAAAATGCAGATATATATTTGGTTCAAATACGACGAACCATGGTGCATTGCTTTCAAATGGGCTGAACTAAAAAGAGTGCTCAATTTTTACATTTTTGTATTATTTTTTTAATTGAATGGCCAAGGTAAAATCAAACCAGGGGTTTTTTAGTTTGCGATGGAAGATATTAACATTTTCTACTGTCCTGATTTCCATGGGAAGCTAATTCCACCCATGTTGGAGCCAGGATGCATCGATCGTTTTTCTTAACCAGTTTAGATTTGATCACGGCCACTTTCACATCATGAACAAAGCATCGATGCAGCGTCAGAGCGTCAACCTTGGGGTCTTCAACCCTCAAAACATGACTTTGACAGCTACAGTTGCTTCATAGAGCATCATGACACATTGTCCAATCACTAAACCTGGGCAGCCATCACAGCATCTACGTACACCATGTTTTAAACTTTTTCTTTTGACCATGGGTGCTGAAAAATGCATTCCAGCAATATCACCTGTAATAAGTCTGTATTCTAGCATTTTAAATCAGAAAAATAACCTCATCAAAGACGTGCTTTATAATGCAAACTATACAACCACTGTGTTATGAGTGTCTCTATGCAGTAACACAATATAAAGTGAGTGCAGAGGAGTGGACTTCAAATACTTCGTTACTGTACTTACCGGTAAGTACATTTCTCTGGTATCGGTACTTTACTCCACTACTTATTTTTCTGACGACTTTTTACTTTGACTTCTTACATGTTGAACTCAAATACCTGTACTTTCTACTTCTTACATGTTGAACTCAAATACCTGTACTTTCTACTTCTTACATGTTGAACACAAATACCTGTACTTTCTACTTCTTACATGTTGAACCCAAATACCTGTACTTTCTACTTCTTACATGTTGAACACAAATACCTGTACTTTCTACTTCTTACATTTTGAACACAAATACCTGTACTTTCTACTTCTCACATGTTGAACACAAATACCTGTACTTTCTACTTCTTACATGTTGAACACAAATACCTGTACTTTCTACTTCTCACATTTTGAACACAAATACCTGTACTTTCTACTTCTCACATGTTGAACACAAATACCTGTACTTTCTACTTCTCTCATGTTGAACACAAATACCTGTACTTTCTACTTCTTACATTTTGAACACAAATACCTGTACTTTCTACTTCTTACATGTTGAACCCAAATACCTGTACTTTCTACTTACATTTTGAACACAAATACCTGTACTTTCTACTTCTCACATGTTGAACACAAATACCTGTACTTTCTACTTCTCACATGTTGAACACAAATACCTGTACTTTCTACTTACATTTTGAACACAAATACCTGTACTTTCTACTTCTCACATGTTGAACACAAATACCTGTACTTTCTACTTCTCACATGTTGAACACAAATACCTGTACTTTCTACTTCTTACATGTTGAACTCAAATACCTGTACTTTCTACTTCTTACATGTTGAACACAAATACCTGTACTTTCTACTTCTTACATGTTGAACCCAAATACCTGTACTTTCTACTTCTTACATGTTGAACACAAATACCTGTACTTTCTACTTCTTACATGTTGAACACAAATACCTGTACTTTCTACTTCTTACATGTTGAACACAAATACCTGTACTTTCTACTTCTTACATGTTGAACTCAAATACCTGTACTTTCTACTTCTTACATGTTGAACACAAATACCTGAACTTTCTACTTCTCTCATTTTCCAAACAGGCTGGTTCCTTTAGTCTGAATGTGTGTTTGGTGGCGTGATCATTATTATTTAGAGTCATTGCGTGTCTATTGATTTGAACACGATCCGTGTATCCATCATTTCCTGGTCTTCTCTAAAGAAGAGGGACCAATGAAAACGTTGTCATGTTGCCGTTGGTCACCATGGAAACATTCATTAGCTAACAATGACATTATTGTTCTATTAATATAAAGGGAGGTCAGGTACTCTTTAAAACAGCTGCTAGTTATGGGTACTTTTTACTGAAGTACATTTCAAAGCCTCTTTACTTTGACTTGAGTAAAGAAGTTTAGTCAGTACTTCTACTTTCACCAGAGTATTTTTAAACACGAGTATCTGTTCTTCTACTTGAGTAAAGAATGTGTGTACTTTTGCCATCTCTGAGTGAGTGTGATTATTTGGCAGCACCCACCTGTCCCTGAGCGTTGGTGATCAGCTGGCTGGTGATGCCGGCCATGTTGGACATGTTGCTGGTGATGATACAACTAGCACTACTCCTTGATTATGAGCATGTTCCCTCACCCAGGTCCAGGATGCGGTCCCCGGGTCGGTTCCAGCGCCAGCCCTCCAGCTGCTGGTGCTCCGTGTACTGCAGCCGGCTGTCATGAAACACCACCCGGAGGATGCTCTGAAATACAATATAAGATAGAGGTTAAAGATCTCCTATCATGCTATTTTTAGACCTATATTATGGGTCTCAGATATATACAAATATATTAAAAACATGTCTATGATGTGTTTTGCTCAAAATACCAAACAGATCAAGCGTTTTAAACATCCCTCATATCCCTCTATTCCAGCCCTGTTAGAGAAACGCTGATTCTCTGCTGGCCCCGCCCTCTTTTGAGCAGCAGCCACACTGTGAGTTCTGTGACGAGCAGGCTGTCTGCTCGGATGCAGCCGTGATGAAACGCCATCATGTTGCAAACCACTTCAAGGATTGTTTCTGAAACAGTATGGAGCTCAAAGGCTTTCTCTCTTGTCGGTTATTTCCTGCTTCTTCACACACATGCTCTCCAGTACAGATTAGCTCTGAGTGTTAGTGATGCTAATGTAAACACCGACCATATTACGTCCAAAACTGTCGGGCATTGTTTCTGATAGCAACGTTTCTGATAGGGCCGTGGGTCCACATTTCAGATATTACGTCATATCGGACGCAAATCTGGATCAGCTCCGTTGTTAGAGATTTGGGTACGGAGGAAACGAGAGAGGGTTTTATTTTCTGACGCTGCGTGAGTTCCCTGACACACCGGGGACACATCTTTATGTATAAAAGACATCAAAAAGTGCATCTTGCATGACAGGTCCCCTTTAAACGTTGGGGTACAGGTTTGTATCTGCAGACCTGTGTATATATTGGAATGAGCCCCCCATTGATATCTGGACATCAGGGAGTCTACTCTCACTGCGTTGCCGATTGAAAACTCACCTGCATCTTTGCTAAAACACTTCTGAACGTAGCACTAACAATCTGGTTGGGCTAATAGACAGGAAATGTACCTGCAGGATTCTTGCTTTTAAGGTTTGTTTATTCATGGATGAATGCACTAATTGTAAGTCACTTTGGATAAAAGCGTCAGCTAAATTAAATGTAATGTAATTGGTAAAGTATGTGCGTTCTTACCTTAACCATTTTGTCAGTGATTTCCGGAAGTTCCCCAATTTTCCGATTGTCAAGCATTCTTATTTCATAGGACTGCCCTGCAAGGACACGTTCATACAGCGGGTTAAAAGACAATTCTGTCACATGTATAGTTCAATCTTTATATTTCCCATCATTTCCAGTATCATAGTATCTGCTGATGTAGATTTACAGTCATAGCAAGCATGAGTTCACGGCTCCTGCTCATAACCATTCAGGATTAGGTTTCTAAATAATAGTTTTAGTATTTAGTATAATATGTATGTAAGTGACATGCATGTGCTTCCTGTTCACACACAGAGCCCTGCAGATCATTTTGCAAGTAAAAAAAAAAAAATGTGTCGTAAAACTGCGAAGTCACACATTTGTTTGTGTGAAATGCTCAATGAACTACATCTCCGGTCTAGCAGAACAACACACGTCACCAAGATGGCCGTCACTACTGTCTTGTCAACAAAAGGATTGATTACCCTCACTATCACCACAATGAAACACGTCCAGAAGAATGTCATGCAAAGCTGCTTGCCTTCCTTTGATTCTCTCTGAACTGCCTGATCTTTTTAATGTTTAATGTCAACCATTTGTGCAGATAGCGTGAAGTAGAAAAGATCGCAGATGCTAATGTAGCGTTAACATTTCTCCCCCGGGCTTAAACGGTGTATTATAGAATGATCACACCGGTGTGACCGTGCTCTTCAAAGGGTTCACGAAATATGACTACTACTCTTACTGTTTAACATTTTGGGTTACTTAATGTTACTTCATGTTAAGCCTAATAAAAATGACACGGCTGTAATGCTAACTAACGTGCTAGCTACTAGCTAGGTACCTAACTTCCAGCCACTCCTGGTCCTTTCATCAGACGGGAAGCGAAAGAACGAGCAAGACCCATTGCTGGTATGATAACAACCTGGTACAATGTATGTGTGTCGATTAAGAGGAAAAGATGCCTGTTTTTTTTGTTGCTATTACTGTCAGGAAATCAGCTTAATATTATATCTGCTCTCTGATAACACAGAGAGTTGCAAGCAGCTATTGTCTGAGATCGCATGATGTAGTATTGTTAGATGTGCGCAGCGCCACTTGCTTGGAACAATCTTCAGCAAGAATTGAAACTGAGCAATCTCATTCCTCTGCATGTTTTTAAAGCTAGGCTAAATTAAATGCTCGTTGATACTATGGGCACTTGTAAATGTCTATAACTATGTAAATGTATCCTGTAAATATAATGTATGATGTCCTTTATTGTTTTATGTTTCATGTGGAACCTATATGCTGCAGGTCTCTTTTAAAAAAGAGATCTATGATCTCATTGGGACCAATCTGATTAAATAAAGGTTTGAAATTAAATGAAATGAAATGGTACTAAGCAGACAGGCACCTTGTTAAAGTTATCTTATTTTATAATCTATCTATATGGCGCTGATCTTAGCTATCTCTTAGTGGAGGAAAACAGTTATGACATCACTTACGCGACTCTGGGATTTGTAGTCTTTCTAGTTGCGTATTATTCATAGTCTTATATTTCAACAGTTTTATGACAAACTTTGACTTTTTTGACATGGAAATGATTTTTTAAGATTGACAAACATATGTGTAATTCATGGCACAATTCAAACGGGATCGAAAGATAATCTTTCTCTCTTCATTGACGTCACTGCATAATTTTTCCGAAATAAGGTCCCATGGACAGGAAGTAGATGGGCGTGACTTCGTCACTCTCCAAGTAGACGGAGGCCCAATCCCAAACCACTCCCTCGACCCTACCCCTCCGTGACGGAGTGAACTCCGTCTGTAGCCACACTCGCAGCTCAACGAGGCTCCCTCCTGTCAGATGGAGGGAGTTAATACAGCAGCAAGCTTTGGGACGGCCTCCCCTCTCTCCGGCAGAAACAGGAAATGCCGAAACTATATGTAACGGTTTCAAATCAGCATCTCTTAGACAAAAAGTTTAAATGAATAACTCAAATAAAACTCCCAACATCTTTCATTGTGTTTCAAAGCTCTTTTAGTTTTAAACCTGATGTTTATAATCTTCTTAGTTTTTGCAACGGTCTGTAAATATACATAACTTTATAATAAAATGCACACATTTACCTTTTTCTAGACTAAACACAGGTATGATCCTAAGTTAAAAACATATACGACGCTGAAGTTGGCTTCCGATTCAGAGCATCCGATTCGGCAGTTAAGGGGAAAGTTAAGGGACATTTAATTTACAGCGCTGAGCGAACAATCCTCCGTGTTTGAATCTCTTAAATCTCTGCATAGCCGATTTATTTGGGCTGGATTATCCCAGAGAGTCTAAAGATTATTTATAACCCAGTTTGAGATTTGTGAAACCTTTATTCTATTTGTGAAAATACAAAAAAAGGGAGATTTCAGTGCTTTTTTCACATGTAGACCACATTAGACCAGGTCCTGATCTGAAACCACTAGACCTAGACTCATCAAATCTGGACTGGATTATCCCAGAGGGTCTAAAGATTCTTTATAACACAGTTTCAGATTTGTGAAACCTTTATTCTATTTGTGAAAATACAAAAAGGGACATTTTGATCTACCCCCCAAAAGCCAAAGCCCCTTCCCCCTCCTCCCTTCTGTCAAGCGACTTTGTTAACTACTTTGAGAAAAAGGTTGATGATATTCGCTCTTCTTTTTCTGACTCACCTTTACTCACCGCTGGGTCACCTTCCCTGAGTCTTTAGACTCTGGGATAATCCAGTCCAGATTTGATGAGTGTAGGTCTAGTGGTTTTAGATCAGGACCTGGTCTAATGTGGTCTAGATTTTAAAAAAAGCATAAAAATCTCCCTTTTTGTATTTTCACAAATAGAATAAAGGTTTCACAAATCTCAAACTGGGTTATAAATAATCTTTAGACTCTCTGGGATAATCCAGCCCAAATAAATCGGCTATGCAGAGATTTAAGAGATTCAAACACGGAGGATTGTTCGCTCAGCGCTGTAAATTAAATGTCCCTTAACTTTCCCCTTAACTGCCGAATCGGATGCTCTGAATCGGAAGCCAACTTCAGCGTCGTAAAACATATGAGGTTAACATCGCAATTTCTCAGTGGATGTTTGCTGGAACTACTTGTAAACAGCGTGTTTCCTGACGGACACACACAGCGTGATTCCGGTCAGGTAGAGACTTTAGCTGTGTCCCAATTCAGAGGTTATGGTTAGAAAAGATCCGTCTTGTGTAAAACGCTCGCGAGAGTTTGGCTGAATGTCACATGGCTGAATGTTTACTTTTGGCAGGCAGACTTTCAGTTACGATCGTTAACATCAGTGGGCCACAGCAAATGATGGTGAGAAGCTAAACTAACTTAATGTCAATAACAGGGAGTGTGATTGTTGAAATACGGTGTTAGCGGTCTTGCTGTTCAAAGAAGAATGACAACACTGTAGATCACCAACACTGGTTTATTTTTTATTCACAGGCAAGTCAACGTTGTCGCAGTAAAAGTCCCCAGATAGCTCCTGGTGCAATACAATGTTCCCTTTCAGTGTTTTACTATTATGTCTGATGTTTCTCTATTAATATTGCTGCTGCATTGATGTGTATGTTGCATCATGTTACTTCTGTAGATATGTTTCCGAGCCGCTCCGATTTCAACGAGAGTTACAATGAGAACGTGACGTCATATTTACACAAGACGAATCCTTTCTTGCCATAACCCAATTCAGCATGTCCTTGTACGTCACCGGCAGTTAAATAAATAAATTAGCTTTATAATATGAAAACCAAACAGGGTTTAGAAATATTTTTCTAGACCCTCCAGAAAAACGCGGCAACTCTGCAGAATCCTATGGGTGACGTCACGGACCCTACGTCCATTTATATATACAGTCTATGATTGGGACACAGCTTGTATATATAAATGGACGTAGGGTCCGTGACGTCACCCATAGGATTCTGCTGAGTTGCCGAGAAGCCCTTAGTAGGCGGAGTCGGCCACTAACGGCTCGACAGTGACGTCAGAGTTCAACTCCCGCCTGCTCCAAATAAGGGCAAAGAGGCGGAGCCGAGGCGGGACCTGCTGCCACCGAGCTGAAAGTTCCAGAGCTAGCTGAAGCTACCAAGCTAAGCTAACATGCTCCCCATCGGCACACTGCCGTGGTATTTTACGTTTCTAAGGTAAGCGGACATGAAACTATTCAGCAAAACTATAAATAATAATCTAAGTTATTGAGTTTTTAGCGTAATACTTCATAATCTTAAAATCCCTTAACGTTTGTATGCAATTGTGCTAAATTCAACACTGGAATCAAGCAAATATTAATATGTTTGCATGACATTAGTTATTTATATTTTGATATCACTTAATTATACGTTTAATACATTTAAGTCAAGCTAAGGTACATGTGATGGTAGCTAGTTAGTGCTCTTACCTGTGAGGCCTCCTCCAAACAGCATAATAACCAGACTGTATCATTAAAACTAAGTACCAGTTCTAGATCCTTGACTTTAGACAAACAATTCAAAAGACAACATGTATTTAAAGACCAATCTTTATTTGAATGTGCCTCTTAACCTGATATATTAGTTATACAGTAATAGTATTGACAATCTAAAAAAACTGAGCAACTCAACTGTCAAAGACAGCTTCATGTTACCTAAAGCATGCATACAAAAAAGTATTAAAGATTAAAAAAAGAAGAAGCTCTGAGCCCTTATGCTTTGCTGTGGCAAAACTGGCTGGATTAAATCAAACAAAACTCTCAACACATTTTCAGCTCTGCACACAATCTGCAATTCAACTCTGCACTTTCTAAAACCCTTCACACGGTTCTGAGTAACACACAGAGATCTGACATATTCACCTGGCAGCCATTTTCTAAACACTGCCATTAAACATGCTACACATATGAGCCAATGAACAGATACACATGCCAGCTGACCGTTACCGCCTGGCTGCTTTACTGTTGACTCATCAATCAGGATAAAAGTACAAAAATTGATGTTTATTTTAAAAATATGTTTTTTGATTACAGAGCTGAGAAAAATAATATTTAGTCTTAAAGTTACATGAAAAAAAAATCTGATATCCTGTAGGATTATGAAATACAGAAGAAAATAAACAAGATTTAAGTCGTTAATTCATGAGAAAAGCAATCAGATAGAAAGTCAGAAACATTTTAAAAATATTTGTTTAACATTTTCTTTCAATAAAATGCCCAAAGAAAGTATTCAGAGTAATTCTTATTATAGTTCTTTTTTTTTTGTAATATATTTCACAAATGATCTGCTTTGACTGCAGCTTGAGAAACTCCTGGATACAGTCTGAAAGCCTCCTTTTTTTTAATGTTGAACAAAATATTTAATAATGTTGTAGTTTAGTTGAACTCTGAGAGGTGGACTGGCTGGACTCCTCACTGGGACTCTGGTTCTGGACCAGCTTGCAGGGTCCAGGAGTTCTTGGAGAGAAGGAGCGCTTCCTGCCGCAGGACTCGGGGGATGGGAGTTCCTGAACATGGAGAAACAGCTTCAGTTATTATGCTCCAGATATCTGGAACAAAGTCACAGAAAGAATGTGTCTGCAGCTCAGAGAGTCCTGCTGGGAACCCACACATGTTGAGGAGCCCAAAGTGTGATGATAGAAATGTACAGTACGGGTCCCCAGCACATAGAAGCTGCCGGATGCTAACCTGCATCAGTGATGCAAATTAGTCACTTTTTGGCGCCTCCCGCTTTTTTAACGCTGCTTTGGGTGACTTGTGTAATTCGTGGAGAACCGAAGAGTTTTCGTTTTGGGGGCGGGGGGGGGGGGTCCGTCCGTCCGACTGACGGACAACTTCTCACTTCAAAAAAGAAGAAGAAATCTAGATCGCAAAATAATTAAACAAGCGAGTGCCTGTTTTTCCTGGCCAAGGACAGGTTCCTTGAACACAACACGAGCGTAACGTGTCTTCACGTGGTTATGTCTCGTCTGAAAGGAGTGTAGACTAGACTAGAGTGCTTACGGAGAGTTCTGTTTCAAATGGGTGTTGAAAGATGTACCCATAGATCTCCTCATGTTGCTCTCAAAGTGCACCAGATTGATGCTTTTAACATGTTTTAACTTCAATATTTAAAAAAAAATCTTCCCGGGGGAGCATGCCCCCGGACCCTCCTAGAGGAGGTTAGGTCCCCCCCACTTAAACCATGTTCACATGGATACTAAATACATTTGCACACATCTTGTGTCCATATCTGTTTTGGTGGTCATGCCACACCGTGCACATGCATGCATGCGCGAGTCATGGTAAGATATCTGGATTAAGAGGTTGCTTTTTCTTTGCACAGCATGAAAGAAAGGCCAAATGAATGTGCTGTGATTTTGTTTTTTTTAAGCAGAGGTTGAGTTCAATAATTTGTACGGCCCTCGGAGGATTTTGTAAAAATTGAAAGGAAAAAGGTTCCCCACCCCTGCTGTAAATAATAATAAAAACCCTTGATTTATAACATCTCTGTCTCCTATTGATCTGAGTATATGATAAAGAACAGCCAGTTCATTGAAGCATTATAGCACAGGCCTTTGTCAGATGGTATATTACGCTGTTTTTTTCCTGCTTCGAATAGTTCTCTCTTTTTTCACCATACCTGTGTTTGCATCACTGCTGCATATGTTGGGAGAGCTTTACAGACCAGGAGAGGAACTAAGTACATTTACTCAAGTACTGTACTGTTACGTGCTCCCCTCCTGTTTGTCTCTCTGTCTCCCTGCTGCGCAGACACAGCTGGTCTGCCCCTGGCTCCACCTCTACCAGGTGTTCCTAATCGCTGGCAGGATATAAGGAGAAGCTGGAGGAGTGGGATGTCTCTCCCCTTTTGCTGATGTCAATGCCAGGAAACACTCTCCTTCGTGTGGTTGCTTACCGTTATGAAGCGCTAGTCCTTTTGATGTGCCTTTGTGTTATGTTTAGTCTGGAGGACGTGGTCGTCAAGTTTTACACGGCCTTGTTTTGTTTTCCGTTGGGTAATTATTTGACTTCTGGTTAGGGGAGGACAGCTCTGGGTCCTACGGCCCGTTTGGTGCGGCTGGCTCGGGCTCCCTCCCTCTTTTTGTTTGTATAAATAAATAACCGTTGTTATTGTACGTGGATTTTGTGTTTTATTTTATGTTGCGGGTCTTCCCTCGAGCCACTACTATAGAGTAGGGGGGGGGGGGGGGGCGGGTCGTAACAGTACTTAAGTACAATGTTGGGGTACTTGTACTTTACCTGAGTATTTCCATTTAATGCCACGTTGTACTTTCACTCCCCTACATGTATTTAATAGCTTTAGTTACTTCTCAGATGTGGATGAATGATGTGAAATATAATCAAGTGTTGAATCAGACTTTAGTTCCACCTGGAGTAAATCCACAAGCTACCCTGCAGTATACAAAGTCATTCAGACTAGCTGCACCTTTACCAGCTTTGAGAACACTTTCATGATCAATCATTATAAAACATATCATATCTATTATTCTGAAATGGACCAATCTGCACAATGACTACTCTTACTGTCTTTCACTATATTTTGATGAGAATACTTTTCTACTTTTACTTGAGGAACATTTTGAATGCAGGACTTTTACTGTAACAGAGTATTCCTACACTCTGGTACTTCTACTTTTACTCAAGTACAAGATCTGAGTACTTCTAATTTCACTCAAGTACAATATCTGAGTACTTCTACTTTTACTCAAGTACAAGATCTGAGTACTTCTACTTTTACTCAAGTACACGACCTGAGTACTTCTACTTTTACTCAAGTACAAGATCTGAGTACTTCTACTTTTACTCAAGTACAAGACCTGAGTACTTGTACTTTCCAGTGATGCAAATTAGTCGCTTTTCGGCGCCTTCGCGGAGAACCGAAGAGTTTTCGTTTTGGGGGGGGGGGGGTCCGTCCGTCTGCTTGTCCGTCAGTCCGACTAACGGACAACTTTTCACTTCAAAAAAGAAGAAGAAATCTAGACCGCAAAATAATTAAACAAGCGAGTGCCTGTTTTTCCTGGCCAAGGGCAGGTTCCTTGGACACAACACGAGCGTAACGTGTCTTCACGTGGTATATGTCTCGTCGGAAAGGAGTGTAGACTAGAGTGCCGACGGAGAGCACCGGAACACCGCTCCAGCTCTTCAAATATTGCTGTACCCATAAGGAGCCGTACACATGCCGCAGTGTTTGCTAGTCTGTGTCTTTAGTTGTAAGCATGGTGGCGATCTGTTGTTATTAGCATCTGGTTAGCTAGCTATGCTAACGAATTTAAAGAGCTTTTCTACAACCAGGTGGAAGAGAGCTCTCTCCTGAGAGGCTCAAATAACCTCAGCTCAGTGAGGTTAAGGCACACCTTGATATGATCATTATAGTTATTAATGAGACATTAGAGTCTAAATGAAAAACAGGTATAAAATACAATATGACAGTAACAAAAAAGTTGTTAAAAATAACAAGAATAGAGTTTGAAAGGGGAGTGATTTGTAAAATATCCAAAAAAAAGAATCTGCTTACAGTTCTGTTTCAAATGGGTGTTGAAAGATGTATCCATAGATCTCTTAATGTTGCTCTCAAAGTGCACCAGATTGATGCTTTTAACCTCAATATTTAAAAAAAAATCTTCCTGGGGGAGCATGCCCCCGGACCCCACTAGAGGAGGTAAAGTCCCCCCCACTTAAATCATGTTCACATGGATAGGATACTTAATACATTTGCACACATCTTCTGCCACAACCATGCACGTGCGTGCGTGTATTCGCGAGTCATGGTAAAATATCTGGATTAAGAGGTAGCTTTTTCTTTGCACAGCATGAAAGAAAGGCCAAATTAATGGGCTGTGATTTTAGTTTTTTTTAAGCAGTTCAATAATTTGTACGGCCCTCGGAGGATGTTGTAAAAATTGAAAGGAAAAAGGTTCCCCACCCCTGCTGTAAATAATAAGAAAACCCCTTGATTTATAACATCTCTGTCTCCTATTGATCTGAGTATATTATAAAGAACAGTTCATTGAAGCATTATAGCGCAGGCCTTTTTCAGACGGTATATTACGCAGTTTTTTTTCTGCTTCGAATAGTTCTCTCTTTTTTCACCATACGTGTGTTTGCATCCCTGACTTTCACTCAAGTACAATATCTGAGTACTTTCACTGAAGTATATTTTGATGGTAATACTGTAACAGACTGGTTATAATGTTGATGTTTTCATGTGTTTTATTCTTCAGAGTTTATTTACATGTTACAGAGTGTCAGTGAACGCGTCACTGTGTTGATAGACAGTTGTTGTGAAGAGAAACAGCCAAAATGATGAAGAGAGAGAAACCAGAGTGTTGTTTTCCTCTGAGGACATGCTCCATCAAAGAGTTTCATATCTGGATGAATGGAGGATATTCAGTACTCACAGGTCTTCTGGATATTGGCTCTGATCGTCTCATCATCGATCCTGTAGGGATGAACACAATCCAACAGTTATGGATCCAGTTTAAAATAAGTGTTTGTTCTTTGAGTCAGCTTCAGAGTCCTGACTGATCTCATGCTTTACATCCCATCATATCTTCTCTGCAAACACTACGACTGACTGCCACAGCTCTCAGCTGCATGACAGGAAGTAACAGTCATTAGTCAAGGAGCTAAAAACATCCCATCAAACACAGACTACCTTTTCCACTCTTCTGTCAAATCCCATATGTCTGGTGGAAAGTTGATCACTGACTAAATGTGGCTTTGCATTTCCAGCTGGCCTTCTATAGTTGATGGAAGAATGGAAGAGCCTGCAGTCAGTGGGTAACATCACTGATCTGTTTCCCCAGTGAGAGAAACACCTCCCTGTGTTTCATACAATACTGCTGAACCAGCAGAGACCCCTTACTGACCTGAGGGTCTCCAGTCTGCAGTCTGGACTCTCCACAAGATCTCTCAGCAGCTCCACTCCTGAATCCTGCAGATCGTTGAGACTCAGGTCCAGATCTCTCAGATGGATGTTGGACTTCAGAGCTGAGGCCAGAGCAGAACAGCTGATCTCTGACAACATGCAGCTCTTCAGTCTGAATAAAGAAAACAAGATGAGGATAAAAATCTGTTTATAATCTAATCAGATGTTACTCAACATTTAAATGAATGGGAACAGAAACATCTGTCTTCTTCAGAAAGTAAACTTTATCATGTAAAACAAAAGTGACTTCAGATTACCTTTATTCAGACGTTATCGTTTATTAAATACATAGATTTACTTTTTACAACTAACATCTATTACAGTTCCTTTAAGAAACAGTCAACATGTATGTCTGCAGTTCTTACTTCTTACTCTTAAAAATGAAATATGAATAAAAGGACATTTACAACTTTGTGGATGAAAGTTATTAATGAATATAAATTAGGTTCAATTACAAAGTGAAAATGTGAGATCTCCAGCAGTAACAGAGAGTCAGTGAACTGACCTGAGGGTCTCCAGTCTGCAGTCTGGACTCTCCAGAAGATCTCTCAGCAGCTCCACTCCTGAATCCTGCAGATCGTTGTAACTCAGGTCCAGAACTCTCAGATGGGAGGGGTTGGACTTCAGAGCTGAGACCAGAGCAGAACACCTGATCTCTGACAACCTGCAGCCCCTCTGTCTGAATAAAGAAAACATTTTGTAAGTTTAGAAAACAAAGTTCCTGTTTGAAATAACTCCAGGTTTAATAATCTGTTCAGAGTCAAACAGGGTTTTAATGTCAGAGATGATGCAGAAACAATCCACTGATAATCTGGAACTTTAACTTTGATCAGATGTTTAACAACTCCTTCATCTCCCTCACAGCTCATCAGTACTGACAGCATCTCCACTGACTCCTGGAGCACAGGGTGAGTCTGTGGAAGCTCAAACTCTCTCCCTCACACATTCACCTTCTCTCTGTTACTCTGATCAATATTCAGTCATTAGCAGAAACAGAACAAATAAAAATAACATTGTATTTGTTCAAATTCAGAAAATCATAAACATAAACAGATCAATATGAACTGCAGTCAGTGAACTGACCTGAGAGTCTCCAGTCTGCAGTCTGGACTCTCCAGAAGATCTCTCAGCAGCTCCACTCCTGAATCCTGCAGAGGGTTCTGGCTCAGGTCCAGATCTCTCAGATGGGAGGGGTTGGACTTCAGAGCTGAGACCAGAGCAGAACAGCTGATCTCTGACAACCTGCAGCCCCTCAGACTGAAGAAAGAAAACATGATCATGACGCATCATCTTCAAAACACTCCTCCTCACCTATAAAGCCCTTCACCACCTAGCCCCCCCCTACCTCTCTGACCTCCTCATCCCCTACAACCCCCCCCGAGCCCTCCGATCCTCCTCCACTCTCTCCCTCACAGTACCACCATCAAGACTCAAAACATTTGGCAACAGAGCATTCTCCAGATCAGCACCCCGCCTCTGGAACTCCCTCCCCCAATCTGTCCGCCACTCTCCCACACTGTCTACCTTCAAAACCCAGCTGAAAACATACCTCTTCTCCCAAGCCTTCAACTTACCCTACCCCCCAACCCACTGACTTCACTCACACCCCACGCTGTATCTCTTATTCACCCCACGCTGCATCTCTTATTCATACATTCATCAACTTTTTCTTTCCTCTTTTCCATTATGTTGTCTTTTGCTCGTTGTCCTATGCTTGCTCCCCCCCTGTGTTGTCCTCTGCCTGTTCATGTAATGTTCATGTTCAATTTTCTTGTCCAATATGTTGTCTTCTGCCTGTTCACCCCCTTTCTGTACTTTTAATTTTTTTTGTAAGCGACTTTGGGTTATTGAAAAGCGCTATATAAATAAAAGTTATTATTATTATTATTATGATGTAAGTTTAGAAAACAATGTTCCTGTTTGAAATAACTCCAGGTTTAATAATCTGTTCAGAGTCAAACAGGGTTTTAATGTCAGAGATGAAGCAGAAACAATCCACTGATAATCTGGAACTTTAACTTTGATCAGATGTAGAACAACTCCTTCATCTCCCTCACAGCTCATCAGTACTGACAGCATCTCCACTGACTCATGGAGCACAGGGTGACCCAGCTAGAAATGTTGGGTTCTAAAAACATTCTGAGAATTTTACCATTCACTGTTCTAGGACTGTTTGCAGCGGGAAGTTTTCTTTTGGTTCCCAGAATGTTCTTCTGAAAGGTAGGATAAAGTTCTCTAAAAACATTCTTAAAATGTTTGGTGATAACTTTATTAAGCTGTATGAGCGCATTGTTCGAACATTATACCCTACTATTCTTAAAACGTTTTCAGCTTGACGTTGTATTTTGGTTCCAAGAACGTTCTTCTGAAAGGTAGGATAACGTTCTCTAAAAACATTCTTAATATTTTTGGTGATAACTTTATTAAGCTGTATGAGCGCATACATCTTAATAATAAGTGCCGTTCGAATTCTCTACATGATAGGAAAGGAGGTTTCAAACTTCCTTTATAACCTCCTTTAGCTTAGGAACCCGTGGACCTCCCTCACCGAAAGGAGAGGAGAAAATGCTGCCCCACAATGCCTTGCAGCAGCAGCATTTGCCATCACACAACAGTCGGCCGTTCACAGAAACAACCGATTATGACGGAGAAATTATATCATGAAACTTACGGTGCTTATTAAGCATTTTAAAACGTATGTGGTAAGTTGCCAAAGTGCTTTGTTTTGAGCGTTCATCAGTATTATAATCAAAAAGAGAAATATGAACGTTAGTTTTTACTGAAATGATTAAATAAAGTCAACATTTCACAGAGCTGTGTTAGGTTTTTTCAACTTTTAAAATATGTTTGAATGGTGATATACACAGTGATAGATGTAATGGACTAACGTTTATAATAAATACATCCCAGCTAGCGGGGAACGTTCTCACAACTTTGGCTAACGTTACCTATAGGTTATTATAACCCTAACCCGCTCTCAGCACCCCCCTTCCCGCGCCCGTGTCAAAAGCTGTGTTCAATGGCATCAAAACGATAAAAACGCTGCTGAAGGTTAATCCAATGGTTAATTCAATGTGTCTGTGTCACTTTGAAATTATTACTGATAACCCATCTTCATATTTACTAGTTTGAGCTTAGGTTTCAGTTTTCAGAGCATAACATAGCTTTCGACTTGCTGCGCGTGAATCTCACTCCTCAATGGCCACGTTTGTGTATGTGGAACCTCCCCTTTGATTCTATTGGTTCTAAAGGTTCAAAAGAGGTGTCAATCACCAAAATCGACCAATGGGTTCCAGAGTAACGGCAAATCCACCCAAATGACCCCAGAAGTGGGGTTTTTTTCTCTAAATCTCTCTGGAAAGGTCAAATGTCACTTGTTTTGCATCAATCTTGATACAGGGTACCTATTATATGTTATAGTTTGGATTCATAAACCTTTTAGTCTACTATCCCATCATTCAAGGGTGGTTTTTACTATAAGTAATGTTTCATTTTTGGACAGAGACTATAATTTACATTCTTTACTTTGTTCAATCTGAATTTAATTTAAAATGAAACAATTCTATATTGATTTTGACTTTTCTACATCCAACTCACAGGTTTATCATTGCTTTGAGAAAAAAGATTATTAATTTACCCCTTTTAGAAGTGAAGTTATGGTCATTTGTTCGGGGGATGTCATTTTCGAGTCTGAGGCCTGAAAAACAGGCTTGGGGCTTAACAGGTTAAGAAGTTTATCAAAAACATCTTAAGAAGGTTATCACCAAACATTTCAAGAATGTTTTTAAAGAACGTTATCCTACCTTTCAGAAGAACATTCTGGGAACCAAAATAAAACATCCCGCTGAAAACATTCCTAGAACAATGAATGGTAACATTCTCCGAATTTTTTGAGAACCAAAAATGTCTAGCTGGGAACTCATGCCACCGCAAACATGCAATATCTGCTGAGAACTTATCATGAATTCCTTGCTTGTTTGTTTTTTTCCAAAGGAAAAATATGGTGACATCAGATTTTTTAAAACATCCTTTTCAAACAAATGCAACAAGTTTGTTTTTTAAAGCGCTCTAGAAATAAATCTGACGTTGACCGTGACCATGTTAATATTTGCCATAACAGGAACGTTTTATAAAAAAAGAATAACATCCTGAAAACATTTTCAGAATGTTGCTTGGAGAATGTTCTTCATTTGTTATCATGTAACATTGAGGGAACGTTGTATAAAGAACATCTTTTAATGTGTTACCCAACAACGTCCAAAACACATCCTTAGAATGTTGCAGGCAAAAGGTTCCACCTTTGTTAACATATCACATTAAAGGAACGTTTTATAAAAAAACTTTATAAAAAAATTACTTTTTCTCGGGCCTTAATAACATCCTCAAAACATCCTCTGAATGTTGCAGTTAAAACGTTATGTCTTAGTTAACCTTAAACCTTAGAGGAACATTATTTGAAATAATAAACATCCTAAAAAGGTTCTTTGGACATCAGATTAAAACGTTTCTTTAAAACCTTATTAGAACCTTTAGGTAACGTTAGCCAAAGTTGTGAGAACATTCCCCGTTAGCTGGGGAGTCTGTGGAAGCTCAAACACTCTCCCTCACACATTCACCTTCTCTTTGTTACTCTGATCAATATTCAGTCATTAGCAAACATGGAAAAATTTTAAATAACATCGTATTTGTTCACATTCAGAAAATCATAAACACAAACAGATCAATATGAACTGCAGTCAGTGAACTGACCTGAGAGCCTCCAGTCTGCAGTTTGGACTCTTTAGTCCAGAACTCAGCAGCTCCACATCTGAATCCCGCAGCTTGTTCTCACGCAGGTTCAGATCTCTCAGATGGGAGGGGTCAGACTTTAGAGCTGAGGCCACGACTTCACAGTGAGTCTCTGAGAGTCCACAGCCATTAAGTCTATAATAAAAATATATATTATAACATGTGTTAAAAAAAGGAAACATTATATTAACATCAAACATTCGATGAAAAAAGATTTGACATGTTCTGATAGACCTTTTCTGTTAATCCATTTAATATAATATATGATAATATAGAGTTTAATGAGTTGTCAGTGTGATCTGATCACATGTCTGTGCTCCTGCTGTCACTGACTGTTACCAAAAGAAACAGAAATTAAATGAATCACTTGACGATATTAGAGATGTACATATTGAAATGTTAGTTAATATTTGGATGTGAATGATGGATGAAGGATGTTTTGGCTTCTCTGAGCATCTGAACATTTGTTAAGCACACAAACAGAATTAACAAACCAATAAAGTTTCAATATGTTCAACTTGATACCATCAGATGTTCCCAGTCTATCAGCATTAAGACAAAACTCTGTTCTTGGTGGGACATGATATAGATCTGATTTTAAACTCCAACACATTGTGATAAAAACGTGTGTTTAATAATAAAGAAACTAGTAGAAAGTAATAATAATATGTTTCTGTGATAACTGTAAGTCCTGCTGTGTGGTGTGATCACATGCTGAGAAACCTCTCAAGTCCTTCATGTGTTTGACATGTCGCCTCCATCACTCAATATGAAGAGAGGAACGCTTCAGTTGAACTATTATTATAAATAAATAGAAGAACAGTGTTGGTTTGATTTTGCTCTCAGTATTTAAACAGCAGAAATGTTATCGTGTTTATTTGAATAATCAAACTCCTGATCCACTTTAGTTTATAAAGTTAATCACATCTGGACTTACTTGAACTTCCTGCAATTCCTCACAGCTGGAATCAGTCTCTGTCGTCCTTCCAGTGATGTGTTGTACTTATCCAGGTCCAACTCATCCAGAACCTCCTCTGACATCTGCAGCATGTAGGCCAGAGCAGAGCAGTGGATCTCAGAGAGTTCCTTCTCTGATCTGTTCTCTGACTTCAGGAACTCTGTGATCTCCTGATGTACTGAGAGGTCCTTCATCTCTGTCAGACAGTGGAAGATGTTGATGCTCCTGTCAGGAGAGATTTTAGAACTTCTCATCTTCTTCAGGTTGCTGATGGCTCTCTGGATGGTTTCTGGTCTGTTGTCTGTGCGACCCAGCAGGCCTCCTAACAGTCTCTGGTTGGACTCCAGAGAGAGGCCGTGGAGAAAGCGGACAAACACATCAAGGAGGCCATTTTCACTTCTGAGGGATTTCTGCATGGCTCTCTTCAGGAAGTCATCCAGAGATGGGTAATCCTGATCTCTGCTGTTGTTAAAGTCTCTCTGCAGGAAGTCCTTCAGTACCTCTGTGTCTCTGTTGGTGTAACAGTGGAACATGTAGACTGCAGCCAGAAACTCCTGAATGCTCAGATGAACAAAGCAGTAGACGGTTTTCTGGAAGATCACACTCTCTCTTTTGAAGATCTGTGTACAAACTCCTGAGTGCACCAAGGCCTCGGTGACCTCAAGACCACAGCGCTGCAGGTCTTCTTGGTAGAACATGATGTCTCCTTTCTCCAGATGTTCAAACGCCAGCCTCCCCAGCTTCAGAAGAAGCTCCCTGTCGGCCTCCGTCAGCTGCTGTGGACTCGTCTCATGTCCCTCTTCATACTTCTGCTTCTTCCTCTTGGTCTGGACCAGCAGGAAGTGTGAGTACATGTCAGTGAGGGTCTGGGGCAGCTCTCCTCTCTGGTCTGTAGTCAACATGTGGTCCAGAACTGCAGCAGTGATCCAGCAGAAGACTGGGATCATACACATGATGTGGAGGCTCCTGGAGCTCTTGATGTGAGAGATGATTCTGCTGGACAGGTCTTCATCACTCCATCTCCTCCTGAAGTACTCCTCCTTCTGAGCGTCAGTGAAGCCTCGTACTTCTGTCACCCTGTCCACACACTCAGGAGGGATCTGATTGGCCGCTGCAGGTCTGGAAGTTATCCAGACGAGAGCAGAGGGAAGCAGCTTCCCCCTGATGAGGTTTGTCAGCAGCACGTTGACTGAGGACTGCTGAGAGACATCAGACACAACCTCATTGTTTCTGAAGTCCAGAGAAAGTCTGCTTTCATCCAGGCCGTCAAAGATGAGCAGCACTTTGCAGACAGCCAGCTGCTCTGCTGTGAGCTTCTGTAAGGTTGGATGGAAAACATGGAGCAGCCTGAGAAGACTGTACTGCTCACCTTTGATCAGGTTCAGCTCCCTGAAGGAGAGCGGGATCACCAGACTGACATCTTGGTTTCCCAAACCCTCGGCCCAGTCCAGAGTGAACTTCTGCACTGAGAAGGTTTTTCCAACTCCAGCGACTCCGTTGGTCAGGACCGCTCTGATGAGAGTCTGTTGGTCAGGTGAGGCTTTAAAGATGTCCTGGCACTTGATTGGAGTGTCATGGAGGGTCTCCTTCTTGGAAGCTGTCTCCAGCTGCCTCACCTCATGTTGGGTATTAACCTCTTCACTCTGGCCTTGTGTGATGTAGAGCTCAGTGAAGATGCTGTTGAGGAGGGTTTCACTTTGATCAGTTCCTTCAGTCACACGTTCACATCTCCTCCTCAGACTGAGCCTATGTTCATCTAGAACCTCCTGCAGACCACGTTCTGCTGGAAGAGAAGGAAACAGGAGAGAATGAGGAACATGCTCTGAAAATCTAATTATAACAATAAAACAAGAACAAACAGACTGAGTTAAAATGTTGTATAAACAGCTTACTGTCTCTGCTCTACAGCAGTATACCTATTCAGAAAAAAATGAACCAGGAAGAGGAATAAGACGCTGCATTGTTATGAACCGAGACACAGGACGCAGGACCCAAAAGCAGGACTCGAAGACAGTTGTCCAAAAATAGAATGTTCTTTAATAACAAAAACTAAATCGTACTTTAAAAAAATAGAAAGCAGTTAAATAGCCAAAGCTAAGTTGTACAGCAACACAAAAACTCACTTGGCAAAAGGTCTAAATCTCAAGGTAGGTATCAGGAGTCAAAAAAGGCTCAGGTACTCATGACATGAAACATAACGAACTGACAAAGGAACAAAGAAACACCAGGGCTATATATAGGTGAGGGGGATGGGCACAGGTGAAAACAATCAGGGCAGGGCCAAGCAATCTCAAGGGCGGGAAACACACAAAGGCAGGAAATGTGGGATCTGGAATGAGAGGAAAGATTACTTTCAAAATAAAAACAGGGAGTGACAAGATCAAAACACAAAACTAGAGTAAAACCATAACTAAACCTATCATATCTGTAGAGTCACAACATTACCCCCCCCCCCCCCCCTCTAGGGACGTCTCCTGACGGCCCAGGCAGATTAGGATGTTGCCTGTGGAAATCCCTGATCAACTCCTGATCCACAACGTAACGAGAAGGAATCCACATCCTATCCCCTGCTCCATAGCCTTTCCAGTCAACGAGGAACTGCCTGCCACGTCCTCTTCTTCGGACTGCCAGCAGTTTTTTGACCGTATAAACAAGGCCACCATCAACAACTCTGGGGGGTGGCGGAGGTTTGGTTGCGGGCACCAAACTGCTTTCCTTGACAGGCTTGATCTTCCCAACGTGGAATGTAGGGTGGACCCGCAGGGACTTGGCGCACAGAAACAGGGTTCAGAATCTTCGTTCTTGGAAAGGGACCAACAAACCTGGGGGCTAATTTTCTTGAAGCGACATGGAGGGGTAGATCTGTCGTGGACAACCAAACCTTCTGTCCAGGCTGGTACACTGGAGCTGGCCGGCGGTGTCGGTCAGCCCCCCTTTTCATAGAAGAAGAACTCCTTAGAAGGGTTCGACGGGCAGCCGCCCAGATGTGGTGGCAACGTCTGACCAGGGCATGTGCAGAAGGGACCAAGACCTCCTTTTCATTCTCAGCAAACACGGGTGGTTGGTAGCCAAAGACGCACTGGAAGGGAGTCAGACCTGTGGCAGAGGTAGGAAGAGAATTGTGGGCGTTTTCCAACCAGATTAGATGCTTGCGCCACGATGAGGGATTCTGAGCCACTAAGCACCTCAGACATGTCTCCAACACTTGATTTACTCTCTCCGTTTGTCCGTTGGACTGGGGGTGATACCCAGAGGAGAGGCTGGCGGTGGCTCCAATAAGACTGCAGAACTCTTTCCAGAACTTGGAAACAAACTGTGGGCCCCGGCCTGACACAATATCCCTAGGAAATCCATGTATCCGGAACACATTGATCATCATAATTTCTGCCGTTTCCTTGGCCGAGGGTAGCTTGGTCAAAGGAATAAAATGAGTCATTTTAGAAAAACGATCTACCACTGTTAGTACAGTGGTATTACCTTGAGACATCGGGAGTCTAGTAACACAGCCCATGGATATGTCAGACCGGGGCCGTTGAGGAATTGGCAGCGGCTGCAGCATCCCCGCCTGAGACCTGGAAGAAGTTTTGCTGCGAGCACAAACAGGACAGGCATTCACATATTCACCAACATCTTTAGCCATGGACGGCCACCAGAAACGCTGCTTAAGTGCAAACATGGTTCCTCTAACCCCAGGATGACAAGTGAACGCAAGGGCATTGTAACAAACAGCCTATTAGGCGGACACTCACTAGGTGCTGGGCTCTCAACATTTGCTTGCTGCATCTCTTTTTCTATCTGCCAAGTTACCGCTCCTACCACATGGTTCAGTGGTAGGATGGGTTCTGGTTTCTTGGCAGCAGGTTCAAGGTCAAACAGACGGGATAAGGCATCTGGCTTGATTTTCTGGGAGCCAGGTCTAAATGACAAGGTAAAATCAAAACAACTGAAAAAAAGCGTCCATCTAGCCTGACGTGAATTTAGTCTCTTAGCCTTTTTTATGTATTCGAGGTTCTTGTGGTCTGTCCATACCAGGAACGGCTGAGCGGCCCCCTCTAGCCAATGTCTCCACTCCTCCAAGGCTTGTTTCACTGCCAGTAGTTCACGATTGCCCACATCGTAGTTCCTTTCCGCTGGGGACAACTTACGGGAGAGATAAGCGCAGGGATGGAGCTTATTATCCTTTGCAGCCCGCTGAGAGAGAACTGCCCCCACACCGAGGTTAGAGGCATCCACCTCTACCACAAACTGTCGAAGTGGATCTGGGACGGTGAGGATGGGAGCGGAGGTGAACATCTCCTTTAGGCCTTGAAAAGCGTTAGCAGCTTTGGAGTTCCATTAAAAAGGGACATGAGGAGAGGTAAGTACATGTAGCGGGGAAGCAATAGAACTGAAATTCCTGATGAAACGTCTATAAAACGTGCAAACCCCAGGAACTGCTGTAGTTTGTTCCTGTTAACAGGAACTGGCCACTCGGCCACGGCACTGACCTTGGCAGGGTCCATCTTTATTTGAACGGGGGCAGTGATGAAACCCAGGAACGATGTGGTTTGGACATGGAACTCGCATTTCTCTGCTTTGACATAAAGTTGGTTCTGTAGCAGGCGGTTGAGGACTTGACGGACATGCTGCTGGTGGGTTATGTTGTCAGGAGAAAAAATCAAAACGTCATCAAGATATACAAACACAAACTTATTCAGGAAGTCCCCCAACACCTCATTTATGAGGGCCTGAAACACTGCCGGTGTGTTTGTCAAGCCAAAAGGCATCACTAGGTACTCATAGTGTCCACTAGTTGTGTTAAATCCAGTCTTCCATTCGTCCCCCTTCCTGATTCTCACCAAATGATAAGCATTCCTTAAATCCAGTTTGGTGAAAATGTTGGCGTCTTGCAAAAGTTCAAAGGCGGAGGAGATGAGTGGGAGAGGGTGCCTGTTTTTGATGGTGATTGCGTTCAGAGGGCTGTAGTCTATACAGAGCCGGAGTGATCCATCCTTTTTGTTGGCGAAAAAGTAGCCCGGTCCCGCCGGTGACGAGGTAGGGCGAATGAGTCCGGTCTGCAAGGAGGTCTCAATATAATTGTTCATGGCCTCCCTTTCAGGTCCGGAAAGAGAGTAGAGGTGACCCTTGGGTATGGGGGAGCCAGGTACCAAGTTTATAGCACAGTCATTAGGCCTATTTGGTGGCAGGGCAGTGGCTCGGGCTTTACTAAAAACTTCCTTCAGGTCCCAATAGCAACTGGGCACCTTGGACTTGTCGGGGAAATCTCGCTCCTGTACTTGGATAGCCTCAGTCGTTTCTGTACATGCAATCTGGACAACATCTTGGGTCTCAATCCTTCTAGCATGGGGAGTGTTGTCACCAGTCTTATTGTCTCTCAAACAGAAATGTTTGCAGTCCTCTCCCCATCCCTTAACTCTCCCAGATCTCCAGTCTATGTGTGGGTTGTGCTTGACTAACCATGGGTAACCAAGAATAAGTGGATGCTGAGCAGAGTCAAATAAATGGAAAGTCATGTGTTCAGTATGTGTTGCATTTACGGTTATTTCAATGGGCGTAGTACAATGGGTAACGGTAAACAATAACCGACCATCCAGAGCAGACGCCTTTAACGGTTGCTTCAAAGGAATTACCACACAGTTCCACTTCTTGCCCAACCCCCAATCCATTAAACTTTCATCTGCACCAGAATCTATGAGAACCCCCTGAGTTAAAACATGTCTGTCTACTTTTACTTGTACCTGTGTCAATGTACGAGCAGGGAATCCAGATGACAGTCGGCTCACCAGAGTCGTCCTCGTCCCTGATGAGCCCGACCTTTTACTGTACAAGAAGCCAGGAGGTGCCCCTGCTCCCCACAGTAAAAACACCTGCCCTCCTGAATGCGCCGAAGACATTCCTCCGGAGTCAACTTTGCCCGACCCAACTGCATGGGCTCCTCTGAGACACTAGGGAGCACTCTTCTCTCAGGAGGAGTATCGGCAGGAGGTCTCCAGGCGGGACGATGGCTTGGTGTGTCCCCTTGGTGTCGAGGCAGACGTGCCACATTCTTGAACCTTTCTTTTTGTCTTTCGGCCAGTCTATTGTCTATTCCAACTGCCAGTGCAATGACAGAATCCAAGTCTTCTGGGAGGTCCAAAGGTATTAACTGGTCTTTAATGGAATCCGAAAGACCAGACAAAAAGGCGTCGAGCAGTGCTGAAAAATTCCAGCCACTATCTGTTGCAAGGGTCCTGAACTCAATGGCATAATCCGATACTCTGCGCTGGCTCTGCTTAATCTGCATCAGTTCTCTGGCTGCCTCTCTTCCAGGAGCCGTGCGATTAAACACCTTGGTGAGAGTGTCTGTAAATACATCCAGAGAATTACAGGCAGGTGAATCTCTCGCCCATTCGGACGTAGCCCAGGCCGCTGCTCTCCCCGTTAAGTGGCTCACCATGAAGGCCACTTTAGAGTGATCAGTGGGGAATGCAGCAGGGTTATTTTTATAATGGAGATCACAATGAACAATGAAGGGGCGACAGTCACCGGAATCTCCGGAGAATTGCTCTGGAGATGCCAGACGAGGCGGTGGAACATGGAGTGGCACATGGTCAGCTGGAGCAGTTGGTGTGGAAGCAACAGCAGGAGACTGAGTGGATGAACCAGCTTCCAGGTGAGCGAGGACACGGTGCAGCTGTTCGGCAAGGTGATTCACCTGAGTATTGACGGAGGCTTGAACATTTTCCTGACGGCCGGACAGGTCCCTCATCCCCAGGTTGATGGCGCCCAGCTGCTCCTCATGCTGGTGTAGTCTCGTTCCTTGAGCTCGGAGAGCTGTCTGCACTGTCTCTGAATCCGCTGGGTCCATATTTTGGTCAGTTCGTACTGTTATGAACCGAGACACAGGACGCAGGACCCAAAAGCAGGACTCGAAGACAGTTGTCCAAAAATAGAATGTTCTTTAATAACAAAAACTAAATTGTACTTTCAAAAAATAGAAAGCAGTTAAATAGCCAAAGCTAAGTTGTACAGCAACACAAAAACTCACTTGGCAAAAGGTCTAAATCTCAAGGTCTCAACCTAACATATCTATCGAGTCACAACATGCATATGTTCGGCCTCTTACCTCCTACAGCTCTGCTCTGACTGGCTGTCTGCAGTCCAGCTCTGGTTCTGGATCTTTTCCCACACTGGGGACAGGAGGGGTCTCCTGATGGAGGTCTCTGCTCCCAGTATGAGGTGATGCACTGTCTGCAGAACCAGTGTCCACAGCTGGTAGAGACTGGATCCTTCAGGACGTCCTGACACAGAGCACAGCTGGACAGCTGCTCCTCCACAGGAACACCACTCTCCCTCTTCCCTCTGTGGAGAGGAACACATCCTTTACAGCACTTTACATTAGAGGAGCTGATTCTCACCAATGGGCAGAGCGTCACCAACGTCTCACTCAAGATGAAATGTGTCACGCTGCACGAATATGCAGGTGACATGAATTTCACCTCTTCACTTTCTTGGTGTTGCCAGGCACGGATCTGGGTCTTTGCATTGACTCTAGATGTAATCACACAAAGCTCTGTTATATCTGCTAATGCTAAACACAACCAGCTCACCAGGTTATCACTGTTATTAATAAACATCTTTAAAATACATATCATGAACATGCCCAAGTAGTAAATCATGTTTTGGACGATATATTTAGTTTAGTGAGTATTTATCAATATCTTTGCATTTAAAACCTTTTGATGCCACTGATACAATGATGCTATAAATGCATATTGAAATATCCTCAAATAACGTTAGCTTGCTGAACTCTGCTGCCTTTGTTCTGTACAAACTGCACATCATTGATATCATTAAAGAACAGTTTAATATATTAGATTATATAAAAACTGGATCCTCTTCAGGTCAGGTTCAGCAGAAACTCTTACTTTGTGTCTGAGGGTCCAGGTTCTTTACTGAAGTCTGGAGGAAAGTCTTTAGACCCGTCACTATTCAGAGACAGACAGCTGGGGACTGGAGACTCTGCTCTCTGTCTGTGGAAACAACACATGTTTTAAACATCATTAGATCATTCAGAGAGCACATTTTGACTTCTGCCTGTATGTGGATTATTTACTATCGCTGATGACGCCAGGGATCAAGAGTTTAACTTTTGTTACTTTACTGTTACTAAGTTTCTTTACTTCAGGGGTGGCCAACCCGCGGCTCTCGAGCCGCATGCGGCTCTTTACCTAGTTTCATGCGGCTCTTCAGTTCATATCGAATTTTATATGTGTGAGTTTGGGGGAGAGACACTGACTCCTGACTATTGTTGCATGGTGTACCGATACTTGAAAGGTATACCGCGATACTCTGCCCTTAAAAACGTTACGATTCCTCCGTTTCATTAGTATCGGTACTTTAAGAATGACGGGGGAAAGTACTCCGGTGAGAAAGCGCAGTTTTAATAATAGCCGTGTGTGTTCAGCGCTCTGCTTCCAATCCCTGCACTGCAGCCGTGCCTGCAGTCCCTCCCCTCTCAAGGAAGCTCAAGTGTCTCCCCTCTCTCGTGCACGCGCTAGCTGCCAGAGCATGTGAGAAAACGAGAAGCATGGCTGCAAGTGGGAGTGCAACTGCCGCTGCGCCTCGGCTTGTTGACCAAAAAGACGCCAGAAGCGAAATTTTGATGTATTTTAGCTATATCTGTGACAGTGAGGGCAAGCCTACGGACTACACGAGGCCTGTCCGTAAGAAATGTATTAATTTTTATTGAATATGAATTCTTGTCATTTATTTTATTTACTGTTCTCATTGTTTAAAAGTTTGTGTTATGGTTCTGGTGTGAAATAAAGCAAAAATAATTACATTTAAGACTGTTCCCCCTTTTTTAAATAAAAGTATCGAAAAAGAATCGGAATCGCAATTCTTGACTTGGTATCAAAACCAAAATGTTGGTATCGTGACAACACTACTCCTGAGAGTTAAACCTTATATTTAGTAGGTCTGTTAAGTATCGAATGCTGATCATTCTGACGTAATTTGGCCGGTCAATGTTGTTTGGTCTCGGATAAAATCGCTCCGTTACTTTCGTCCCGTGTTACTTTCGTCCCGTGTTACTTTCGTCCCGTGTTACTTTCGTCCCGGCTCTCCCTACGTGTGTATGTGTGGTGTCAGGTGTCAGTATGAGAGAATGACAGCGCGTCTAATTTTGATGTGGCCCAAGAGCCAATCACAATAATACCTGCGATGCAGTGAACCAATCACCTTTGAGGGGGGGAAAACCTATCGTTGATTAAACACTATCCAGTGTTTCCCCTACCATTGTCTTGGAGGGGCGCTGCGCCCCGCCAACGGAGCCCCGCGCGCCCCCCCCGCAATTCAAGGTGTTTAAAAAATATATCTAATTTTTTTTTATATATATATATATATAGCACAAAATTGCAAATAATCTATAACTACTGTCACTTTTCACATTGAACATGTGCTCTTTTATTAAATAAACTAAACGCCTTCATTTTAAGTTGTGAGTTTAGTGTTTTTGACCCTAAGAAACACTGATGCATTAATCAATAACAATAATCCACAGCTCCTCTCTCTGCTTCAGAGGATTTAAAAAATACATATCCCAATGCCACAAAAATGCATCAGTGACGTGGTTGAAATCTTGTGTCCAGAAAACAAAAAACTGAAACAAGCGGTATCAGTGACTGTGTGTTTGATGTGGCTCTTTGCAGTAACATAGAACAAATGTGGCTCTTAACCTCTGAATGGTTGGCCACCCCTGGTTTACTGCGATCATTAAAGAACAGGTTAGACTAGAAAAGGCATTTCCTGCTGAAAATGCGTGTGAATGCTGAAAGCTGTGCAAATGTGTTGCTGAACTTTGCTGAAAATGCAGAGAAAGCTGAATATTTGAAAAGCTGAATGGTGACTGTCGCTGTGTAGTGATCCGTGAAAAGAGAGTGTTTCATGTGAAAAGTCTTTGTCACATCCTTGCCCTCAACAGCCTTTTTATCAAATTCTACACTTAAATCTTTTTATTTTCAACCTAAGAGATGTTTTCCTACATTTTCATCAACAAATGATGTCACAGGAGTGTAGGGTTTGGGACTTATGGCAGGTTTAACATTTCTTTTGTTTAGGCGAATTTCAAGCTGTCCTCCACTCTGTTTTGAGATCAAAGCACTCTAGATTCAACGAGCTTCACAATACTCACTAATGTTAAAATCTGAAGAAGGCCTCTTTACCTTAAGATTCTAAATGAGTGCATTACAGAAACAATTAAAATATGGTCGACAATACCAAATAAATGTAATAAATCAAGCTCTGTAAGCAAAGCTACAAAAATAGCCACAAACCCAGATTTTATACCAGGTAATATAGACGCAGGATTCGAGAAATGGATAAACAAGGGGTTAATATTTATAGCACAAGTTTTAAGGGGCACATTTTTAAATCATTTGAACAGCGCAAACAGGAATTTAATTTACCAAATAATTACTTTTATAAATATTTGCAACCTATTTGTTTCGCTACCTCCAGAAACATATTGAGTGGGAACAAATGTTACCTGCTCCGTCGAAATCAGTCGCATTGACCCGAAGAAACATTTTGAGTTGTACACAGTGTTGGAAAGAGGAGATTCCTAGCTTTCTAATGATATCAGGATTGTTGTTGTACTCCAAATATTAAGCAAAATATTTCACATTATATAATGACTGTCACAGAGTCATCGTTTTGAGAAAAAGGCCTTTAAAGTTTCCTCTTCTCTGGAATCCATCGATCTGATTGGTTATTAGCGGAGCAAATGATCAAATTAGGAGGGAAGATATTTTCGTTTGGATTACTGGTCTGGTGGAAGCTCGCAAGTGTTTGTGTGTGTGTATATGTGTTTGTGTATTTTTGCATTTGCGTTTTGTCCCTGTATTGTGTTTGTTTCCCAGGGAAAACACTCACGAGAAACACCGGCTGTTCTATTTCGTATATGGCTTCGCCACCTAAGGCTATCGCTATTGGGTAATCCCCCTGCGCACCTGCGCAGCACTGAAACACTTGTAGTCCACGCCCGCCCGCAAGGTGGGCCCCACCCTCGGGCTCCTTCCAGTATAAATAGGAAGGAGGCCCGGCAATCTGCTCCCATACAAAATAACTTTTCTTCAGCTATTCGTAGAGCCAGTGGGGCCCAGCGCTTAGAGGGCTACGCCAATACTCATAGAAGCTGGAGTTACAGTAGCTAACTTCAGTTATATTTCGGATATGGCTTCGCCCTCTAAGGCTATCACTATTGGGTTAAGGGCGAAGCAGGATGTAGTCTGCGCCCCACTCGGTCCACCCGGTACTAGAAGCACAGACATACCTGCTCAATAACAACCCATGCCTATTGCGCCATGCTTAATGGCTCATCACTAGGGATGGGTATCGTTTGAAATGTATCGATTCTGGTTCTTATCGATTCCCCGTTTCGATTCCAACATTTTAAAAGAAAGAGGTCAAACGTTTAGATAACAAAAATATCTTTACTAATACAATGTATTGCACAATAGCTGTGCTTTATTTTAACTGAGCTATGCCTGTGGCAAGCTATTAACAGGCATTACACTGTGCCTTGTCTTTTTCTTTTTTAGTGTAGTGGAGCCTCACTTTAGAGCGTTTATCACGATCCATCTTTGGTGTAATGAAGTGACTGAGCTCGTGAACTGTCTACGTGAGGGCGGGAAGAGCCTCGCTGCGGGGCAACTGTCAGCGCAACTTACACAATGCCGTTATTAAGGGCGGTGCCGGCATACTTGCCAACCTTGAGACCTCAGAAATCGAGAGCATTTCAAAATGCAAAATAGGGGGGGGGGGGCGGTGCTAGTGGATCGCCGGAGCTGTTAGATTAACATTAACATGCTTATTGTAGTTCTAAGTTCAATGCCTTGCGGCCTGAAGCACCGTCCTTGATGGAGCATATGTGTGGGCTGGACCTGTATTTTACAGGAAAGGAGTGAGCAGAGAGTGGAGTAGTTGTCGATTCTTGTTCTGTGACTATCTGCTTCACCCTCTCAGACTTTCAGTTGCGCGCGCTACTAAAGAGACGTGTTACCATGGAAACCAAACAATGGTGTAGCTGTATTAAAGTCCGAGTGGAAACAGTCCTGAGTAAATCTGATTTTGTCAGAAATGCGGGAGAAATATGACCTTGCGGGTGGGCGTGGACTACAAGTGTTTCAGTGCTGCGCGGGTGCGCAGGGGGATTACCCAATAGCGATAGCCTTAGAGGGCTACGCCAATACTGATAGAAGCTGGAGTTACAGTAGGTAACTTCAGTTGTTATGCCTGCTGTGACGTTAAGTTACTTCGTTCTCCGCTTGTAATTATGCCGTTACAAGCTTCAAAGTTGTATTTATCATCTGAATTTGCTGAAACAAGTTTAATATTCTGAAAGCCAAGACTTTGTTTATTTGAAATCAGATGAAAACAAACTAACGGACCCTGCCGTGTTATCTATGATGACTATATTTAGTTTTTAGAGAGTATTTATCAATATCTTTGCTATTTAAAACCATTTTATGCCACTGATACAATGATGCTATAAATGCATATTGAAATATCCTCAAATGATGTTAGCTTGCTGAACTCTGCTGCCTTTGTTCTGTACTATACTGCACACATGATATCATTAAAGAACAGTTTATTATATTAGATTATATAAAAACTGAATCCTCTTCAGGGGCCTCATTTATAACGCCTTGCGTAGGATTCACGTGGGAAGGTTGCTTATGTAGTACAAAGCCAAAAAATAGGTACAGACTTTTTCCGATTCACAAAACATTGCGTACCGGCGAGGAAAGTGTATGGCACTTCCTACGCCGGTTTCCCTTTATAAATCACAATCGACTCGAAATGCGGTGCAGCTTCTGCGGGCTTCACGTAACGCCCATGTTTGCCTATAAATAGTCAAAGAAACGCCCATTCATTCATTCATTCATTCTGACTGACTGCATGGAGAAGATCGCAGGAAATGATGACAGAACAGTTAAAAAAGAACATCTCACACCGTGTCAGATTTTGGTTATTTTGGGGAGGTGGAGATAAATCATATTGTTTGGTGGATGCAGTTTGAACCAGAGTAGCAGCATGGAGGTCGGATCGTCACCAAAATAAATAAATAAGTGGTCCGAAAAAGGTTCATGACAAAATAAATACACACAGCCTTCCTCAGGCAGTGTGTTTGTACCGGGGACAGGAGACCCCCCCTTGATGAAAATCTGTAAGAAATGATCGGGGAATCCCTCCGGAGTGTAGTCATGACGACTGGATCTGAATTCTTTGTTTGTATTTGGTGGTTTGTGTCCCAGCTGTCGATCAGCAACTATACATCCATAATCCACCAGTTAAAGGAAATACAACTAATGTGTTATATTAGCTGTTCAATTTACCACATATGGTGTTCTTAGTTTCCATACCTCCTGTGTTTTATGAGCAACTTATCAAGTCTTGGCAAACGGCATAAAACAAGTTTAAACATAATAGTATATAAAACCATGCTCGTATCTAAAACCTATAGAAATGCAACACGGCGTCGGTTTAGACGTAATTCTGTCCTCCTGCTTACCGGGTCATTTATGAGAAAACATTTAATAACATTAACACAACATATTCGAGGTGGTTTTAAATATCATATCCTTATTCATTTATTTCTCCCAATTATGTTTTTGTGTGCACTGAGTCTCAAACAGGCGTTTGTTAAATCATTTTAAGATTGGCTTTAATCAATGTTCGAAAATGAATTCTTCATATATGATAAATGAGAGGTAACATTTTATTTATGTTATTATTTCCACATATGTCTCTCCATTCTTCCTTCTGCCAACGGTGTCGCAGTTTCTCGTCTCTAACCGTTTTTGTGCTTAGTGCGTACGCATGGGTTAGAGTTGGCGTGGAGGACCGCACGTTTTCCCGTCAAGTTAGTATTTTATAAATCGCAAACATTGCGTAGAAACTGCCGTATGCCATTTTTGGAGCGTATATCCCTTTTATAAATGAGGCCCCAGGTCAGCAGAAACTCTTACTTTGTGTCTGAGGGTCCAGGTTCATTACTGAAGTTTGGAGGAAAGTCTTTAGACCCGTCACTCTTCAGAGACAGACAGCTGGGGACTGGAGACTCTGTTCGCTGTCTGTGGAAACAACACATGTTTTAAACATCATTAGTTCATTCAGAGAGCACATTTTGACTTCTGTCTGTATGTAGATTATTTACTATCGCTGATGACGCCAGGGATCAAGAGTTTAAACTTTGTTACTGTACTGTTACTAAGTTTCTTTACTGCGATCATTACAGAGCAGGTTAGATTATCAGATAACAGAAACACTGGATCCTCTTCAGGTCAGGTTACAGCAGAAACTCTTACTTTGTGTCCGAAGGTCCAGGTTCATTACTGAAGTCTGGAGGTTTCTCTTTAGACCAGTCACTCTTCAGAGACAGGCAGCTGGAGACTGAAGATGTGTCCTCTTCTTCCTCATCTTTAAAACCACTCATCTTCTCCAGTCTGAGAGATAAACCAGTAACACACACACACACACACACACACACACACACACACACATTATAACAACACACTTGTTTCAATCATAACCATCACAATAATAGACTTGTGTTATGATATTAGGGTCATGCAGAGTCAAGCAGCTGTCCCTTTAAGAGAGAGAGAGAGAGAGAGTCACGTGCATGTGTGTGTGCATGGTAGAGCGAGGAAGAGTCTGCCTTTTTGAAAAGTGGGTTATTGAACCGGAAGTTTGTTGCTTCGGCCCTGTAACACTGCAGAGAGTCACCCCTGCTTCCTCCACTACGGTCTGGGAGCCGACAGGAAAGTTTAACACTTGGTTAAAATACAAAAAATCAGTCGGACTTCCGACAGGCCGCTCCCCATTTTGACTGCGCTGGGCTGTCGCATGTTATGTTGCTTTGATGAATCAGAAAACAGGAAATAAAACCAGTTCACACCACTTGTAGAAGTCTCTTTGGACTCTAGGACGCTGATGTTCTGAAATCCAGTAAAACGGAGTAAATAAAGTGTTAGAAAGCAGATCCTGGTGCTAACACTCACCCTGTTGTCCTCCTGCTCCGTCCAGCTGTAAAATGGTGTCTGGCAGTCTGCCAAGTCTGACTCCATACTTTCACTTTCAACTTCCCTTCCTGTCTGCCTTTCCTCTTGATTCATAACCAGCCTTATCAGCTGAACCAGTTCACATATGTTTAGATAGAAATAAAGCTAAACACAAGCTCAACAAAGTTATTGAAGTAAACATATTAAAACCACAGTGTGGAAATAACCCAGTAAACATCCTGCATTCAAAACCTCACTTAAAGCGTGTAGGTATTTAAGTACTCTAGTGTTAACGGTGCATAATATTGCTCCCTATTTTATATATATATATATTTGTTTCTGGATTAATAACCCTGCTGCATGTATTGCATATATTACTGTATTTTCCCAGAATACAGAATGTGTGGCTCTGCATGTTGAGGTTATAACCACATTAACATTTACTCTTCACAATTAATTTAAGACTAACACAACTGTGTCTAAATTATAGTTAGATCAAAAGGTTAATAGACCTTTTAAAAATGGATTTCTAATGATTTCAACCCACCATTGAGCGCCGTTAAAAAGCAACAAATACAATATCAGATCAAAAGTGAACCATAGATGCCTGAGCTGGACTGATCAATTTTTTTGATGGCTTAATATTTTCTCATATACTGTATAGGCCTTCACAGAAAACAAAAAATGTAATCAAATGTTTTGATTTCTAAATGTCCTCAAATTCTGGAATGATCCAAATAAAAAGTGAGTCAAGCTCCAGCAAGAGGACGATATTTAAATGTTATCAGGCCTTCAACAACATTTTGAATTGCAGATTCACCAGCTAGCTAGCAGTTAGCATTAATTAGCATTGCTAGTGTAACCCTTTATGTAGCCTTACCCTGCTGGTAGGCGATCTGTAATGCTGCTAACGATGGCACAGTACTTGAGTAAATGTACTTAGTTACTTCCCACCTCTGCTATAATATATATACTACTATATTATAACACAACCAAGCCTCAACTATGTCTTATACCTCACAATATATAATAATTTACAATATTTACGTAAACTTGTTTTACCTCTAAATACTGTGGATCTAATGAAGGTGCATCTTGATGTTATCCAAAGGTTACAAATAAATAAATAAATACACAACAATAAGAAATGATTAATAAAAACAGGGTTTATTTAATTCATCTGACAGATAATAACAAAACAAAACCATCAAACTTCTGTTTTCCGTTCTGTCTGAACTTTAAATGTGCTTTGCAGAATGAAATGACTGCTAACAGATATCTTATTATTATAACTTATTTTCTCTTAGCTTACAATATAACATGTTGTTCTTTCTTATTGAACAAAACAGAAACACACATTTTAAAAGGTCCCCTATTATGCAAAGTCCTCTTCTCCATGTCTCTTCTACATCAACATGTGTCCCCTCTTCTCCATGTCTCTTCTTCATCAACATGTGTCCCCTCTTCTCCATGTCTCTTCTACATCAACATATGTCCCCTCTTCTTCATGTCTCTTCTACATCAACATGTGTCCCCTCTTCTTCATGTCTCTTCTACATCAACATGTGTCCCCTCTTATTCATGTCTCTTCCACATCAACATGTGTCCCCTCTTCTTCATGTCTCTTCTACATCAACATGTGTCCCCTCTTATTCATGTCTCTTCTACGTCAACATGTGTCCCCTCTTCTTCATGTCTCTTCTACATCAACATGTGTCCCCTCTGTGGAAAGAGACTCTGAAAGTTTCAGGAACAAAGATTCTCTCTCTTTTTGATCCATTTCTATAAAAACCTGTCTGAAAATGAGCTGATCACATTTTGGCCACTTTATGATGTCATAACGATGTGTTGTCTTATGTAACCATTAGCCAATCAGCAACCAAGGTAACCCCCCCCCCTGCAATTTGCGGCAATGATCTGTCTGGTGTTTCGAGCCAAACACGTGTTCTGTGTATATCTGAGACCTGTAGAGAGCATAATAGGGGACCTTTAAAGCGTAACCTTTGCAATATCAATTATTTTGTACTTCACTGTATGTCCACTGAAATATAGAGACTTGTTTAAAACGATTCAAAAGGAAAATATGATGTAGATCATAAAATGCACCTTATAGTTCACTGAGTGATATTATTATTTTAAATTACATTAATCTTAAAGATAGTTAAGTTGATGATTGCATTTGTCACCATTACTGCTACATGAAAATGCAGAAATCAAATTCTCCCACAAATAAATGACACCTGTATTCAAACCATTCATTTCGCTTTCCCTGCTTTCACTAAAGTGCAAAGAATTTGTGAAGAATTGGCAAAGATACAGAAAAAATACCACCAAAATAATTTCACACTGCGCATGCAAACACTCATTCAGATTAAACATATTAACATCACCTTTCATTGGCTGAACAGGTCCTTACAATGTGTGATTCAGTCATTTGACTTATTTTAGGCTTTCAAAGCATATAAATGGTTGTTAATGCTTATAGGCAACATGAGAGAGTTTTCAGTTCATTTTAGACCAATTACTACGGTGTTTGATTATTGCAAACGTGCTACAACCGCCAAAAACATTTCCATTAGGAGAAACCCGCTGCAGTTTGCAAACGATGCAAATATAAAAACACAAATGTTCCAAAACACAGGGGACACTAAAAAGTGACACACACAGCTGGGAGAACCGGGGACACTAAAGAGTGACGCACACAGCTGGGAGACCAGGGGACACTAAATAGTGACGCACACAGCTGGGAGACCAGGGGACACTAAAGAGTGACGCACACAGCTGGGAGACCAGGGGACACTAAAGAGTGACGCACACAGCTGGGAGGCCAGGGGACACTAAAGATTGACGCACACAGCTGGGAGAACCTGGGACACTAAAGAGTGACGCACACAGCTGGGAGACCAGGGGACACTAAAGAGTTACGCACACAGCTGGGAGACCAGGGGACACTAAAGATTGACACACACAGCTGGGAGACCAGGGGACACTAAAGAGTGACACACACAGCTGGAAAGAGCGCTTGGTGACGTTCAGGGTTATAAAGCTGAACAACTGTCTCTGTCTCAGAGTTAGTTTGTCTCATAACTGTCAGTGTTCCTTAGGATATCTGAAATGACTAGGTTAGCTTCGTTAGCTAGCTAGCTTACAGCAGATCTGCAGTGACATCAGAAGGAGTCATGTGATCACATTGTTCAAATAAGACCATCAAACATTTTAGGTACGTTTCCAACAACAGAGACAGTTGTCACTTTTTAGTGTCCCCTGGTCTCCCAGCTGTGTGCGTCACTTTTTAATGTCCCCTGGTCTCCCAGCTGTGTGCATCACTTTTTAATGTCCCCTGGTCTCCCAGCTGTGTGCATCACTTTTTAATTTCCCCTGGTCTCCCAGCTGTGTGCGTCACTTTTTAATGTCCCTTGGTCTCCCAGCTGTGTGCGTCACTCTTTGGTGTCCCCTGGTTTCCGTTTCGTTTATGCAGCTTTTAGTAAACGCTGCTCAAGTTTCCTCAAGTTGGTGATCATGTTTCTTCATTTCTTTGCATATGTTTTGGCACATTTGTGTTTTTATATTTGCCTCGTTTCTGAACCTGCAGAGCGTTTCTCCTGATGGAAGTGTTTTGGGCCGTAGTAGCGCGTTCGCTCCTGTCGGCCATCGTATTTTAAGCTTCTATTTTGACAATAAACGTTATCTAACTTGAGATTAAAAATGCAGCAGAAGCACCGGTCAACACACACACACACACACACACACACACACACACACACACACACACACACACACACACACACACACACACACACACACACACACACACACACACACACACACACACACACACACACACACACACACACACACACACACACACACACACACACACACACACACACACAGTATGAAAGTAACATTATAAAAACTGATTAGTTTACAGTTGTGGCTTCATGGGCAATAGTCAAGTTTTTGTCAGAAATCATTCCCTCTGGACCCCCGACGGTGTGGCACATTTATTTTAATGCTGCTCAATAAAAATATGAAAGCCGAACGAGAGGAAATTAATGCAGATTTTTTGTGATTTTCAATAAGAAATATAAAAATGGTGATTGTCCCCAAACATGGCTGCTGAGTCATGGATGGAAAATTCATTTTTGGTGTTAATTAGACGACGAATTCTGATTAATAAAGGGTTGTTTTTCAGTCTACAGCATCCTATTTAGGTTTTACAAGCTGCCAATGTAGCACAACTACCACGTGAATATAAAATAAAGGAGAATTTTTAAAAACATCCATGGTGGTTCTTCAAATATCAGCGTAAAGTGACAATTATGCGACTAAAATCAATGTGACTCAATGCACTGCCACTTTGATGATTCAGAGGGATTTTCCTATAAAACCACTTGTATAAAAGTTCAAATATTATTAAATATGAAATGTTATTATCATCACTCTAAAGGACCATGCAGTTTGACTTCACAGGAGTTGTGTACACATATCTTAAAATACGATAGAAACTTGTTATTAGAACTCTTTTATGAGTCATTTCTCTTCATCTTAAAAAGTTCAGGTAACACTTTAGATTAAGGTACGCATATTCACCGTCATCTCGTGGTTAATTTACATATTATAGTCAAACTACTAGCTTATTGGTTATGAACAAGACTTCACTTTAAAATAGGGAACTTATTCTGAGTTAGAAAAACCTCATTTTTAGTTATTTTGACACAATTAACACTTTTAGTTTCATCTCTTGTTACATAAGAATACACCATATTTGTTAGGTGTTATTATGAGAGTTATTAGGCCCATATTGAGCAGAGCATATTAAGACCCAAACCCATGTACAACAACGTCCTTACTTACAATAAATAAGCACTAATTAGAGGGTTATTGAGGACACACTCTTAACTAATGGTCTAGTACTTGTAGAATATGGTCACGTAGAACAAGGCCTGTTTTATAATGACTAATACGGAGCCAATGAGCTGCTAATATGCTTGTTGATGAACAACTAGTTGATGGTGAATATGTGTACCTTAAAATAGTGTGTTACCAAAGTTCATATTTTTCCACTTGGCTTGTATTCTCCGCACAGTCCTTCCCTGTGTTTCTGTGTGAAGTATCTCCAGAAGGACGTTGCTACTGGACCTGGAAGACGTTGATTTTGCTCGTGTTCTTCAGCGTTTGTCTCCTGTTGCAGAACCAAACTCTCACCACCTCTCGATCGTAGTTCAGCTCTCGAGCCATTTCCGTGATCTCTTGTCCCGTCGGCAGCGCGTTCTTGTCAAAGTATGAGTTCAGGACTTCGATGGCCTGCGGCGTGAAGCTCGTGCGCCGCTTTCGTTTTTTGGACGGTTCTCCGCCGACGAACTCCATGAGGTTCTGCTGTCCCTTCTGGTTCCAGTGCTCCGCCTCGGCCAGCCACTTCTCCAGAACCGGCTTCAGCTTCTGGGCGCTCTTAGGGGTGATGTCCAGCTTTTCAAACCTGCGGAGCAAAAAATATTCAGCAGGATATATATTACTGTAATTAAATCAGCTTTAATCTAACAATACATCATTTTTGTTTTTTTCTATCTCTAACTATAAATCTCTTAGAAGTTAGGGTTTGATTATAATCCCCATTTATATGATTTTTATTTATTTTTATTTTATGTACTTGTATTTATGTATTTTCGTTTAGTTTAACATTTTTTACCACCCACCCCCTTTCTTTATTACTTTTATTCTTTTCGTTACGTAAAATCACCCTTTTTTTAGCTAGTTTTTGTGAAAACGTCCAATGAAATGTCACCTAGTGGCGACCTTTGTAGTCAAGGGATTTTAAAGGACTACAATACCCACAGCGCCAGCTTTTAAGAGACATAAAAAGCTGTTGAGACACAGTTTTTAAAAGTTAAATTATATAACATAAAAAAGAAAGAAAGATGATGTCATTGCGTTTATCATTTTATTTGAGTGTTGCCTCTTCTGTCTGGGTTTGTTTGACTATGTAAAGGCCTTTATTCTCTTGTGAATGTGTGATGGAAGAATTATTTTTGAATGTGTGATTAGCACAAGTTTCATGAACATCCGGCCGGATTCAACATTTTGTATTCAGGATTTGATGTCTGATGTGAAAACTGTGATTCAGACGGTTTTTTTGGGCCCATTCTCCAACATGTCACCCAGTTTCATGAACATCAAGCTTGTAGTTTCACTGTAATCTTGCTCGGAGACAAACCAACCAACAAACAGCACCATAACCTCCATGGCTTTGATTCACAATTATAACACGCCCGGACACACCAAACTGACACCAAAGAACACGTCCCGACGGACCCGACTGTTGTGTCGCCTCACGTCTCCTGCGTCTTGGCCAGTCGCACTGGAACACACCGCAAAGACTTCAGCCGACGGCCAATTAGCACGTACGCACTGCGCATGCGTGAGTGGCAATAACTCTCTACCAGCAGGCGGCGGTAGTGTGTATTCGTCATTCAAAAGAGGCAACAACCGGAAGACAGACTGGGTGATATATACAAACAACATATATTGTGTGCGTTCCATTTTCACTCTCGTCCATCACAGACTGTTTCTTAAACATGTTTAGTGCGATACTGGCGGTATCAGCCGTCTGTGTGTGCCTTCTTATTCGCCTGTTTGCGTACCTCACTTCCGTTTCGCTTCTCATGCACTGATTCGCTAAGCTGAACAGCCAATCAGAGTGATTTATTTTGCCGACAGCCTCCGCTCCCAATTCAACATGTTCAATCGGGAGCGGAAGGTGTCGACACGGCCGAAAAGACACAACGGTGCGGGACACACCAATCTCAGTAGGGCGACAGGGCGCTCATCGACGGCCAGACATCTATCGACGGCCGAAATTGGCTTTGTGTGTCCGGGCCTTGACTTGTATAACATCCACACATCATGTGAAGCCAAACGAGTCGTCACCGCTGTTCGTAAAACGTGTGAGAAATGTCTGTTTTAATGGATGGAAACAACTTCCATTATAAAGAGAGAATAGTTGCTGTCTTTTTACCCTACATTACTGAGGGAGTCAGGGCTTCATGTGGGGTTCAGTGAAGTACCTGCAGATGGCGGACTGGCTGTACGCCGGGCCCTCGGTGGCGGTGAGCGCCTGGCCTACTTGCGTCTGCGTGAGACCGAGAGACAGCCGGCGAATCTTGAAGTTTTTGGCGAACTCTCGGATCTCGTCCAGATTTATCCCCTCCTCGCCGCTGACGACCTGCTGCGGCTCTGCATTAGAAACATTCAAAGGTTTTATTGCCATCTGCACATAAGCTACAGTGTAGAATCAGTGTGTTGATCAGTGAGTGGATCAGTGAGTGGATCAGTGTGTGGATCAGTGTGTGGATCAGTGTGTAGATCGGTGTGTAGATCGGTGTGTGGATCGGTGTGTGGATCGGTGTGTAGATCGGTGTGTGGATCGGTGTGTGGATCGGTGTGTGGATCGGTGTGTGGATCGGTGTGTGGATCGGTGAGTGGATCGGTGTGTGGATCGGTGTGTGGATCGGTGAGTGAATCGGTGTGTGGATCGGTGTGTGGATCGGTGAGTGGATCGGTGTGTGGATCGGTGAGTGGATCGGTGTGTGGATCGGTGTGTGGATCGGTGTGTGGATGAGAGGGGGGGAACGTACTGCCGATGAGCTGGCCGACTTTAGCCATGTCTCCACAGCTGATGTTCACCGCGGGGGGTAGCGGGGTCTTCATGAGGGACGGCTGCGGGGCGATGACGATCGGGGACTGACTGACGGTCGTTACTGAAGCCTGGGGGAACAGAAACAGTTAGAAGAGACTCCCACTACACTCACATTAGACGCGGTATAGAGTGGTGCAGGAACGAGTCCTAAAACCCGGAAGTGCGTCAGAATTTTACCACTTAACTCGTTTTTGGAAAATATCTGGAAATAAGGTCAGTGGGTGAGACACATTGAAGAGACGGATCACGTTTTGTTCTACGACATTAAATCCATCAGCAGTGACCCCACTGGTGATTTCTGAAGAGTGTACGTGTCTGAAAAGCGATGGTTGTTACCAAGTGGCTGAATAGGACTACAGAAGTCGTGGAGGCCGTTGTACGTAATTACGCCGAACACGTAAACACTCCTCTTAGTTAGTTTCTGTTCTGCTTGAAAGCAAGTCCCTTCCTCCTGCAGACTGTTCAAACAAACGCTTCAACTTGAACCATTTAGAATCTGTGTGTTTGAATATGGATCTTTTACCATTTTGCTTCTGGCGATTAGATTTATGACTCGAAAAATTACAAAAGTAGGGTAGACATGTGGAGATTATCCGGCTGAACAAAACGTGCATTCATCAAACAGGTTCGATTTCCACAGATCTTAATTTTTACAATATTCCAAAATTCTATGGAGAAATCCTGTGTGCAAAAATACGTTACCACTGTACCACTTTATAAGCTTTCAGTAGCTTTCGGTCTGTTTCTCAGGGACAGAGACAGCTCTGGTTAAAGTCACAAATGACCCTCTCATAGCCTCAGACAAGGGACTTGTCTCTATTCTTGTTTCGCTCGATCTTAGTGCTGCATTTGATACTATCGACCATGATATCCTATTGCAAAGACTAGAGCACTTAGTTGGCATACAGGGAACTGCTTTAGGCTGGTTTAGGTCCTATTTGTCTGAATGCTCTCAGTTTTTCTCAGTCCCGCTGCTTTTTTTGTCGAGGGAACCCATGCGGCCTACAAAAATACGTCACCACTGCACGACTTTATAAGCTTTCAGTAGCTTTCGGTCTGTTTCAAAGCAGAAACCACTTCGTATTCCACCCAATCACAGACAGTCTGTACCTGTGAGATGGGTTTGGTGAATGTTGGAGTAGTGGTGACTTTGGGCAGAACTGCAGCCGAGGTCACAGCGCATCCGTTTCCCAGCGTGGCGATGATCTGACCCTGAGAGTTCAGAACCAGCTGGGGGGTAACGGTCTGGACCTGGAGACCCTGGAGGCCCTGGAGACTTTGAAGACCCTGGAGCCCCTGGATACCCTGGATACCCTGGAGCCCCTGGAAACCCTGGAGACCCTGGATACCTTGAAGACCTTGAAGACCTTGAAGACATTGAAGACCTTGAAGACCTTGGAGTCAAAGTAAACTGTATTGTCAGTCTTTTAGTTTGTGTGCACAGACAGAGAGATCGAAATACTGTTTCCCACAATCCCGATTACAAAAATACAAATATGTATAAAATATGTATATACCAGTGTTTCCCCTACCATTGTCTTGGAGGGGAGCTGCGCCCCGCCAACAGATCCCCGCGCCCCCCCTGAAATTGAAGGCGTTTTTAAAAAATAAATAATAATAATCTTTTTTTTAATTTTTATAATTTCTTTTTAATTTGGAACCAAATTGCAACTAATCTATATCTACTGTCACTTTTCACATGCGCTCTTTTATTAAATAAACTAAACACTTTCATTTCTCAGGCAGCAACCCCCCACAAGCAGTAAACCTAGGGGAAACACTGCATACTATATATACACAATCAACAGACACATGTATACATATGCACACATTAAGATACAAACACAACAATCCATATATACAAAATGACAGTCACTTCAATATCTTTGGGAATGTACATTAGTGCAAGATTGTCCATAGAAGCGTAAAAAGTGTCTGGTGCTGGATTTGAGTGTCCTTGGATACCTTGAAGACCTTGAAGACCTTGAAGACTCTGGAGCGTTTGCGCAGCCCCTCCACCCAGAGAAGCTGGGTTCAAAAACAGCGGCAGGGTTCCTATGACCTGTAGAAAATGTTTAAAGGTCACCTATTATGCAAAATAGCTGCTGGGACTCCCACTTTTTTCTCCCCAGGAAAGTACCACCTCTCTAGCATTGACTGAAAAGGGGGGGAAAGTTCTCGTTTTGGAGTGAACGCAAAATCCCAGGAACTATCGGAACTAAAAGGGAAAAGTACTCCGGTGTGAAAGCGCCTATTGAGTTCTTTTTAACCAAATCTCTCTCAGAGGGGCGTGGGGAGGGGCTCCTTATTTTCATCTAAAGTAACAGACAGAGAATCAGCACTTTGGAAACAGGGCTGAAACATAGGGGATTATGGGTAATGCTGCAATGATCTGTTTGGTGTTTCAGCCAATCAGAGACAGGCTCTGTATATATCTGAGACCTGTGATATATTGATGAAAAACAGTATGATAGGAGACCTTTAAGGATAGCAAACTGCCTGATGATTACTCCTTTACCCTTTTTCTGTTATCATGAAGTCTGTTGTATCTTATTGAGGCTGCAGTCAAGACAACGCCATGAAGTGAAGGAAAGATGACAAGGGGAATTCATGAGGAAGAAGAGACTCCCTCTACGCTCACATTAGACGAGGTATTATGCAACTGCTGCAAGGAAAAGTGGACAATGTGGGACGATGAAATGTACGTGTCAATTAAAACGTCATGGCAGGTTATTCTCCTCTAAGTTATATCTTGCCTGGTCCAACAGCAACTTCATGTTGAGACACATTACATTTAGCTGATGCTTTTGTCCAAACGGCTTATAATAAGTGCAATAAACTGTGACGATACAAACTCAGTACAGCAAGAAAAATGCAGATATATAATTGGTTCAAATAGGCTAAACTAATGGCGTGCTCAATTTCTTTATTTGTGTGTTATTGGTTTAATTTAATGGCGAAGGTAAACCAGATATTAAGTTTGCAACAGAAGATGTGTTTTTGAGCCAAGATAGCAAACAGGTGTTTTTTTTTGTTGAGGGGTTCCTGGGTCCCACCGATTACGGCCCCTACACACGGCGGCGTGCGTTGTCGCTTGCCGGCGGGGGGGGGGCTGAAACTCGACCAACAACCAGTCACATGAATCTCCCACCCCAGACACACAAGCACGCGGTTTGATTGGCTAGAGCTTGTACTGGCATATGATTCGATTGGCTGACTCCTCCGTCGAGGCGTCAAAAGTAGAACATTGCTCTACTTTTGCAACGAGCACCGCGAGAGAAGCTACGCTTTGCTCCCACAATGCAGTTTGGCGAATCGTGACGTCACCCCATTCAAAGTGAATGGGCAGAAGCGTTAACGTACGCCGCCGTGTGTAGGGGCCGAGCATCATACGATACGCTGACACCTTCAAATCCTTGTTGCTATATAAACCTAGGCAGACTTCACAGCAACTTCGTAGACGGGCACAACTGCATTATGGCAATATCACCTGTAGTAAATGTTAACTTGTCTGTATTCTAGCACTTTAAATAAGAGAAATAACCTCAGCATAGTCCTCCTTTATCACACTATACAAACTACACAGTAACACAATATAAAGTGAGTGTGATTATTTGGCAGCACCCACCTGTCCCTGAGCGTTGGTGATCAGCTGGCTGGTGATGCCGGCCATGTTGGACATGTTGCTGGTGATGATGGGGGTGGAGGTGAGGGAGCTGAGGAACTGAGGCTGAGCTCCCAGAGAGGCAGCGCTGATCTGAGAACAGGGAAACACAGCAGGTTCAGTGAACTTACCTTTAATTACCTTTCATTACCCATAATCCCCTCTGTTTCAGCCCTGTTTCCAAAGTGCTGATTCTCTGTCTGTTACTTTAGAGGAAAATAAGGAGCCCCTCGCCACGCCCCTCTGAGAGACATTTGGTTACAAAGAACTCAATGAAGCTCTAGGAGGAGATTCAGGTGATAAGGGGGGGGTTACCTTGGTTGCTGATTGGCTAATGGTTACACAAGACAAAACATCGTTATGACATCATAAAGTGGCCAAAATCTGATCAGCTCATTTTCAGACAGGTTTTTATAGAAATGGATCAAAAAGAGAGAGAATCTTTGTTCCTGAAACTTTCAGAGTGTCTTTCCACAGAGGGGACACATGTTGATGTAGAAGAGACATGGAGAAGAGGGGACACATGTTGATGTAGAAGAGACATGAAGAAGAGGGGACACATGTTGATGTAGAAGAGACATGAAGAAGAGGGGACACATGTTGATGTAGTAGAGACATGAAGAAGAGGGGACACATGTTGATGTAGAAGAGACATGGAGAAGAGGGGACACATGTTGATGTAGAAGAGACATGAAGAAGAGGGGACACATGTTGATGTAGTAGAGACATGAAGAAGAGGGGACACATGTTGATGTAGAAGAGACATGAAGAAGAGGGGACACATGTTGATGTAGAAGAGACATGAAGAAGAGGGGACACATGTTGATATAGAAGAGACATGAAGAAGAGGGGACACATGTTGATGTAGAAGAGACATGGAGAAGAGGGGACACATGTTGATGTAGAAGAGACATGAAGAAGAGGGGACACATGTTGATGTAGAAGAGACATGAAGAAGAGGGGACACATGTTGATGTAGAAGAGACATGAAGAAGAGGGGACACATGTTGATGTAGAAGAGACATGAAGAAGAGGGGACACATGTTGATGTAGAAGAGACATGAAGAAGAGGGTACACATGTTGATGAAGAAGAGACATGAAGAAGAGGGGACACATGTTGATGTAGAAGAGACATGAAGAAGAGGGGACACATGTTGATGTAGAAGAGACATGGAGAAGAGGGGACACATGCTGATGTAGAAGAGACATGGAGAAGAGGGGACACATGTTGATGTCGAAGAGACATGGAGAAGAGGGGACACATGTTGATGTAGAAGAGACATGAAGAAGAGGGGACACATGTTGATGTAGAAGAGACATGAAGAAGAGGGGACACATGTTGATGTAGAAGAGACATGAGGAAGAGGGGACACATGATGATGTAGAAGAGACATGGAGAAGAGGGGACACATGTTGATGTAGAAGAGACATGAAGAAGAGGGGACACATGATGATGTAGAAGAGACATGACCAGAGTTGGGTGTAACGCGTTACTTTTATAATTCAGTAATCACACTACAGTTACTAACATTGCCCCGACACGCGTTACTTCGTTACTTCGTTACTTCGTTACTTCGTTACTTACTAAAGTCATAATCACACTGACAGACACGAGGGGTTTCCGCCGCAGGTTTATATGTACGTAATCTGCGCGACTTGCGCGTCCACATCTCCACGTCAGCGATAACTTTGGAGGGATGGAGGTATGCCCATTATTTTTGAGTTCGTCCGAAGAATAGACAGGAATGTGACGGTGAGGTGCAAACTGTGTCCAGGCCAGAAGCTGTTATCCACTGCTGTAAACACCACGTCAACAAACACATGCAAAGAACACATGCTAAGGTGAAGCTAATAGCTAAGGACCCCCGAGCCCAGAGGATGTTGTGAGTGCGCCGAAGCAGCAAACATTTGAATTTGGAGGACAGGTAACCAAAGCAGAGATGGACAGGCTTGTATCATCCTTCATAGTAGAGGAAATGTTGCCCAGTGGAATCACCATCGTTCAGAGATATACTGCGCAGAATACAGATAGCAGGAGACAGAGGACAGCCAAGGTCAGATGGGAGAACATCCAGGAGCTATCTGGATCAGTCTTATCCAGTCTGATCAGTCTTTCCACCAATGGAAACTGAACTCAAGAGAACATTTGAAACTTTAGCAGTGTGCGTGATCTGCCTGTAGGGAGGGGCGGGCCGGCCCTGCGAGTAAAGTAACGAGTTACTTTATGTAGAGAGTAACGACGTAGTGTAATATATTACTTTTTTTTAGTAACGACCCCATCTCTGGACATCACAAAGTGGATTTTGCATAATAGGTGACCTTTAAAGTTGAAAGACGACTGCACTTCCTCACAGCCACGATCGTCCTTAACGATATAACACAGGACACAAAGTATAACTAACAGAGGGTCAGTCTTACGATGGCGGGGTTGATGGAGAGTCCTGCGTTCTGCAGCGCTGCGAGGGAGATGTTGGACTGGGAGGAACAGGAGGTCTGAGCTGCGGACACCTGAGGGACAGGTGAGGGAGACGTCACCTGGACCTGAGGCTGGAACATCGTCTGAGCGCTGGTCTGAAGCTGGGGCTGCAGAGAGTTCAGGACCGTCGCTGCTGAGCACAACAATCAAGAGGTTAGTCAATCTCAATCTTTATTTATTTATTGTTAGGGAAATCTCACTGGTTCCCGGTTTGAGCTTCAGTCTCAGGATCCATGTATCTGTGATCCTCTTCAGAATGGAAGGAGTCATCACATACAGAGCATCAACTAGTTCCTGAACAGTGTCCTTCACATGCTGATATCCAAGAGAGGGAGCTACAGTCACAAGATGGAGGAATAGCGGGTCTTCTAGGTAATCATACATCCTGTCATGTAAAAAATACAGATTTCTTTACTCAAAATGTTGGCTTTTTTCTGAAAATCTGAAAATTCTGACTTTCTCTGAAAATTCTGACTTTTTTCCTCAAAATTCTGACTTTTTCCTGAAAATCTGAAAATTCTGACTTTTTTCTCAAAATCATGACTTTCTCAAAATCTCAACATTCTGACATTTTTCTCAAATCTCAACATTCTCTTAAAATTCTGACTTTCTTCTCAAAATTCTGACTTTCTCTCAAAATCTCAAAATGTTGACTTTCTCCAAAAATGCTGACTTTCTCTCAAAATCTCAATTCAGACTTTTTTCGGACTTTCACATTCTGACTTTTTCTCAAAATCTCAAAATGCTGACTTTTTTTTTCAGAATTCAGATTTTCTCTCAAAATTCTGTGTTTTTTCTTAAAATCCTGACCTTTTTCTGAAAATCCCAAAATGTTGACTTTTTTTCTCAAAATTCAGATTTTCTCTCAAAATTCTGTGTTTTTTCTTAAAATCTTGATTTTTTTCCTCAAAATCTCAAAATTCTGAGTTAGTGTTATACTGTATGTCTGATTAATACAGTATCTATATATCTAGCTATCTAATATATATATATTTTTGTCACAGATTTTCACACACGGTTGCTGTGTTACCCTGGAGGCCGGCGAAGGGCAGTTTGAGGAGGTTCCCGGCCGTGTTCGCTGTAGTGTATCCGGGAAGAGAGGCTACGTTAGTGGAGGGTAGCGTGAGGACAGCGAGACCGCCCCCCCCGATGGATCCGGCCATGCTGAGGGGGATCAGCATGGGCTGGCCCAGAGACCCCGTCTGAGCCATCATCCCCGTCAACAGGGAGGCCAGACTCTCCTGGGTCAGCACCTGGGTAGGAAGAGGAGGGAGAAGAGGAAGAGTTGGTACCCGGGGAACTCATTCATCTGTTTTTTTACTGGCACACTGGTTTTTACAAGGGGGATTGTACCGAGCTAATACTACATCTTTCTACGTTTCAATATCGAGTGTTGGAGCTATATGTCATTAAGTCCATCTTAAAAGGACAGAGAACTGGAATCCATTGGTCGATGCGATTGCTCGTATATCACATAATTGAAGTCGTTTTAAATTGTGCCAGTTTTTTTAATGACTGGAAGCTTTAGGATTGCTTTGATCCTTATTTCTATGTCTACGTAAAATAAGTTGATCATCTAATTTTTCATTATTATTCACTACAATTTTGATTTCAGCAAGTGCTTTTTGTTGCGTGTCATACAACAGCAAACAGGCCCAGCCTCAGCCTCTCCGAGACTTTGTTTGTTGCCTGCTGTTGCTACACCTCCTAAGACTTCAGATAAGTATTACCGATGTGCTCTGTGTTTGATGATGGATCGTACCTGAGGGCAGCTCTGCACGGTGATGGGCATGTTGGCCTGAGGGTGAGACAGAGACAGACTGACTGCAGGAGGCAGCGTCTGGACGGCAGGAGCAGAAACCTCCACAGAAACCAGACCTGCAGGAGCACAGCGGGGGGGGGGGTTACTGACATTTAAAAGCAGGGCAGCTTTGTGTATAGAGTGGCATTCAAAACATGAAGTAATAATAATAATAACTTTCAGGGGACCCAAGGTCGCTTTACAGAAAAACAGGGTATATGCAACGGAGTACAGCGATATTGTAGGTGAAAAAATCAAACAGACAGGGAAGGAGTTTAAATCCCAGGAAAATAAATCAGAATTTCCTAATCCACTCTTTAGTGTCCACTCGTCTCCCAGCTGTGTGCGTCACTTTTTAGTGTCCCCTGGCCTCCCAGCTGTGTGCGTCACTTTTTAGTGTCCCCCGGTCTCCCAGCTGTGTGCGTCACTCTTTAGTGTCCCCTGGTCTCCCAGCTGTGTGCGTCACTCTTTAGTGTCCCCTTGCCTCCCAGCTGTGTGCGTCACTCTTTAGTGTCCCCTGGCCTCCCAGCTGTGTGCGTCACTTTTTAGTGTCCCCTGGTCTCCCAGCTGTGTGTGTCACTCTTTAGTGTCCCCGTCACTCTTTAGTGTCCCCTGGCCTCCCAGCTGTGTGCTTCACTCTTTAGTGTCCTCCTGGTCTCCGTTGTGTTTTGAGCTTCTTGCAGCATTTGATATCTGCAGCTTTTAGTCAACTTGCTGAATGTTTTTTTGAGATTTTCTGAAAAAAGTAAGACATTTTAGATTTTCCGAAAGAAACTAGAATTTAGACATTTTCCGAAAAACTGAGATTTCTTTGAAAAACTAAGAATTTTAAGATTTCTTGAAAAGTTTGAATTTTGAAATATTTAGAAAAAATTGGAGATTTTCAAAAAGACAGACATTTGGAGATTTTTTGGGAAAAAGTTTGAGCTTATATATAATAGACTCTTTGCACTACTTTGTATTTTTGTATTTTATTATATACAGGACTGTCTCAGAAAATTAGAATATTGTGATAAAGTTCTTTATTTTCTGTGATGCAATTAAAAAAACAAAAATGTCATACATTCTGGATTCATTACAAATCAACTGAAATATTGCAAGCCTTTTATTATTTTAATATTGCTGATTATGGCATACAGCTTAAGAAAACTCAAATATCCTATCTCTAAATATTAGAATATCATGAAAAAGTATACTAGTAGGGTGTTCAACGAATCACTTGAATCGTCTAATTAACTCGAAACACCTGCAAGGGTTTCCTGAGCCTTGAAAAACACTCAGCTTGGTTCAGTAAACTAAATCACAAGTATGGGGAAGACTGCTGATCTGACTGCTGTCCAGAGGACCGTCATTGACACCCTCCATCAGGAGGGTAAGACACAAAAAGAAATTTCTCAAAGAGCAAGCTGTTCACAGAGTGCAGTTTCAAAGCACATCCACAAAAAGTCTGTTGGAAGGGGGAAATGTGGCAGGAAACGCTGCACAACCAAGAGAGATGACCGCAGCCTTAACAGCATTGTGAAGAAGAGTCGCTTCCAGAATTTGGGGGAGCTTCAAAGACAGTGGACTGAAGCTGGAGTCCAGGTATCAAAAGTCACTGTTCACAGACGTGTCCGGGAAATGGGCTACAATAGCCGTATTCCCATGGTCAAGCCACTTCTGAACTCAAGACAACGGAAGAGTCGTCTGACTTGGGCTAAGGAAAAGAAGCACTGGACAGTTGCACAGTGGTCCAAAGTCCTCTTTTCAGACGAAAGCAAGTTTTGTATTTCATTTGGAAGTCAAGGCGCCAGAGTCTGGAGAAAGGCTGGAGAGGAGCAAAATCCAAGTTGCTTGAAATCCAGTGTGAAGTTCCCACAGTCAGCGATGGTTTGGGGAGCCATGTCAGCTGCTGGTGTTGGTCCACTGTGTTTCATCAAGCCCAGAGTAAATGCAGCTGTGTACCAAGAGATTTTAGAGCACTACATGCTTCCGTCTGCTGAAAAGCTCTATGGAGATGAGGAATTCATTTTCCAGCATGATCTGGCACCTGCCCACAGTGCCAAAACCACCAGTAACTGGTGTACTGACCATGGCATTACTGTCCTCGATTGGCCTGCAAATTCCCCTGACCTGAACCCCATAGAGAATATGTGGGGTATTGTGAAGAAGAAGCTGAAAGACACCAGACCCAACAATGCTAATGAGCTAAAGGCCGCTATTGAAGCATCCTGGGCATCCATAACACCTCAGCAATGCCACAGGCTGATTGCCTCCATGCCACGCCGCATTGATGCAGTAATCCGTGCAAAAGGATTCCCAACCAAGTACTGAGTGCATTAATGGACATTTTCAAATGTTTGATTGTGTTTTGCTGTTATAAATCTTTTTTTTTTACTTGGTCTGAGGAACTATTCTAATTTTTTGAGATAGGATTTTTGAGTTTTCTTAAGCTGTATGCCATAATCAGCAATATTAAAATAATAAAAGGCTTGCAATATTTCAGTTGATTTGTAATGAATCCAGAATGTATGACATTTTTGTTTTTTTAATTGCATTACAGAAAATAAAGAACTTTATCACAATATTCTAATTTTCTGAGACAGTCCTGTATGTTGCATTGTTGGAGGAGCTCAGCTCAGAAGAATGTCATTGCCCTTTCTACACTGTAGCTTAATAATACAAAAAAAAGTAAAAAGTAAATAAAATAATACGTATTTATCTGATATATGAGCAGTGTTTACCGACTCCCCCAGGGTTTTGGGGCCCCTCCTGCGTGCCGCCGGCCTCAGGTCGTTCCCCCACCTCAAATTTCACCTCACTCCTGTCCTCAGGCAGGGACGAGGGCAGAGACGCGTCCACCTCCACCTCCAGAACCCGGATCGTCTCATTGCCCGACATCACTATAACCTGCAGCAATGATCATCATACAAATACAACATCCTGAACCTGATGTGAGAAATGTGCCAAAGAAATGTGATTAAAAATGTTTCTCTTGTTCAGGTTTTTTCTAGATAAAACTGTGGTATTCATTTGTAAATTAAAACAATTTGAAACCGTAAAAATAAATAACCTGAACCTGATAAGAACGAGAAAACTGAGACGAAAAGAGAAATGTACAAAAGTAACTTACAGCTGTCCAGGGTTTTATAGATGAAGCTGTGTTACTCATTTGTGTTTCAAGCTGTACAAATCTCACTCACTCGAAGGACCCCGAAGTTAAAAACTAAATTCACTTGTCCTACTTCTTTATTTCTGCCAACTTAAATACATGAGTGCAGAGGTGGAAGTAGTGGAGTACAAATGCTTCGTTACTGTACTTAAGTAGATGTTTCTGGTATCAGTACTTTACTCCACTACTTAGTTTCTGACGGCTTTTTACTTTGACTTCTTACATGTTGAACACAATTACCTGAACTTTCTACTTCTTACATGTTGAACACAAATACCTGAACTTTCTACTTCTTACATGTTGAACACAAATACCTGAACTTTCTACTTCTTACATGTTGAACTCAAATACCTGTACTTTCTACTTCTTCCATGTTGAACACAAATACCTGTACTTTCTACTTCTCACATGTTGAACTCAAATACCTGTACTTTCTACTTCTTACATGTTGAACACAAATACCTGTACTTTCTACTTCTCACATGTTGAACTCAAATACCTGTACTTTCTACTTCTTACATGTTGAACACAAATACCTGTACTTTCTACTTCTTACATGTTGAACACAAATACCTGTACTTTCTACTTCTCACATGTTGAACTCAAATACCTGTACTTTCTACTTCTTACATGTTGAACACAAATACCTGTACTTTCTACTTCTCACATGTTGAACTCAAATACCTGTACTTTCTACTTCTTACATGTTGAACACAAATACCTGTACTTTCTACTTCTTACATGTTGAACTCAAATACCTGTACTTTCTACTTCTTACATGTTGAACACAAATACCTGTACTTTCTACTTCTTACATGTTGAACTCAAATACCTGTACTTTCTACTTCTTACATGTTGAACTCAAATACCTGTACTTTCTACTTCTTACATGTTGAACACAAATACCTGTACTTTCTACTTCTTACATGTTGAACTCAAATACCTGTACTTTCTACTTCTTACATGTTGAACTCAAATACCTGTACTTTCTACTTCTTACATGTTGAACTCAAATACCTGTACTTTCTACTTCTTACATGTTGAACTCAAATACCTGTACTTTCTACTTCTTACATGTTGAACTCAAATACCTGTACTTTCTACTTCTCTCATTTTCCAAACAGGCTGGTTCCTTTAGTCTGAATGTGTGTTTGGTGGCGTGATCATTATTATTTAGAGTCATTGCGTGCCTATTGATTTGAACACGATCCGTGTATCCATCATTTCCTGGTCTTCTCTAAAGAAGAGGGACCAATGAAAACGTTGTCATGTTGCCGTTGGTCACCATGGAAACATTCATTAGCTAACAATGACATTATTGTTCTATTAATATAAAGGGAGGTCAGGTACTCTTTAAAACAGCTGCTAGTTATGGGTACTTTTTACTGAAGTACATTTCAAAGCCTCTTTACTTTGACTTGAGTAAAGAAGTTTAGTCAGTACTTCTACTTTCACCAGAGTATTTTTAAACACAAGTATCTGTACTTCTACTTGAGTAAAAGATGTGTGTACTTGTGCCATCTCTGCATGTGTTGAATCTGATTAAGACCTAACCGCTGAGTCATGATTTGCAATAAAGAAGGAAATGACAGCGTTGTTGGCGGCAGGTGAAGAGAGACGGTGCAGGAAGAGAGAGGAGGATGCATACCTGGAGGTGTTTGGCAGGGAATGTCAAAGTGCAGGAGGATTTAAATGGCTGAATAAAGACGTCTGCAGTCAGACAGTGAATGGCTAAGGAGAACAGGAAGCCGAGCACATGTTAGGACACAAAACACAACATCACAAATGAGAAGAGTATGAGTACATATAAAACAATGATAGCCAACAAGCAGCTTAAGCAATGCAGTCTGTGTGAAGAGCATTGCTTAGGTTTGCTAATAATGTCATTATTAAGCATGGCAGGTTTAAGACACTGACGAGCATTAAACGCCAGGTATTATAGAGCGGTGCAGGGATGAAGTATTTTTGTAGGCCGACCCGGAAGTAAGCTGCTGGTTCCCTCGACAAAAGAGGAATGGGATCTCTCCATAGGATTTTAGAAAATAGCTCGAAATAGGGTCTGTGGAAACTAACCTGTTTGATAAATGCACGTTCTGTTCAGCCGGATAATCTCCACATGTCCTACTTTTATAATTTTCTAATCATAAATCTAATCTCCAGAAGCAAAATGCTAACGTTATGCTATGAAGGAACTACAGCCGAGTCCAGCAGCACGACTTCAACGTCACGCCAACTTCAGATCCATATTCAAACACACAGATTCTAAATGGTTCAAGTTGAAGCGTTTGTTTGAACAGTCTGCAGGAGGCAGGGACTTGCTTTCAAGCAGATCAGAAACTAACTTAGAGGAGTGTTTACGTGTTCGGCGTAATGACGTACAACGGCCTCCACGACTTCTGTAGTCCTTTTCAGCCACTTGGTAACAACCATCGTTTCTCAGACACGTGGACTCTTCAGAAATCACCAGTGGGGTCACTGCTGATGGATTGAATGTCGTAGAACAAAACGTGATCCGTCTCTTCAATGAGTCTCAACCACAGACCTTATTTCCAGCTGTTTTCAAAAACCCTATGGAGAGATCCCATTGGCTCTGAGACGAGGGAACAGGAAGTGGTCAAATGCTCACTTCCGAGTTTTAGAACTCGTCACTGCACCGCTCTACGAGGTGACGAAACAGAAAAGCAAGACCTGCAGAACTTGCCGATATATAAATGATGGTGCATCCTCATATGGATGTTAATCAGTTCATAATGGTATGTGGGCACATGGAGAGTGACAGCAGCACACAACATACGTTTTCAGAGTGTTTTCAGGGCGCAGAGACGTTACAGTAGAGAGAGAAGATGGTGCGTTAACACACAGGTGAGTGTTACCTGTTCATTGATAGTGAGGGGGGCATCTTTGGCGGGGGGGTCCTGGGAGTTCATGGCTCTCTGCACCTCCCAGTCACTGTCTTCCTGACATCCTGCATACAAGGAGCAAAGAACGAATATGCTTTATTTGTCAAATGCCCATCAAAGTTATTTTGTCAAAGAAAATCTGAAGTCTCCTCCAACAATGCAACATACATAAGACCTGCCCTAAACACAGACTTAAAGGGGCGGTACTCTGCTGATGCTCAGGTGTATATCAGTATGTAGAGTCTCTACTTTAAAGAGTCCTCTCCTGCTGATGTTCAGGTGTATATCAGTATGTAGAGTCTCTACTTTAAAGAGTCCTCTCCTGTTGATGTTCAGGTGTATATCAGTATGTAGTGTCTCTACTTTAAAGAGTCCTCTCCTGCTGATGTTCAGGTGTATATCAGTATGTAGTGTCTCTACTTTAAAGAGTCCTCTCCTGCTGATGTTCAGGTGTATATCAGTATGTAGTGTCTCTACTTTAAAGAGTCCTCTCCTGCTGATGTTCAGGTGTATATCAGTATGTAGAGTCTCTACTTTAAAGAGTCCTCTCCTGCTGATGTTCAGGTGTATATCAGTATGTAGAGTCTCTACTTTAAAGAGTTCTCTCCTGCTGATGTTCAGGTGTATATCAGTATGTAGTGTCTCTACTTTAAAGAGTCCTCTCCTGCTGATGTTCAGGTGTATATCAGTATGTAGAGTCTCTACTTTAAAGAGTCCTCTCCTGCTGATGTTCAGGTGTATATCAGTATGTAGAGTCTCTACTTTAAAGAGTCCTCTCCTGCTGATGTTCAGGTGTACATCAGTATGTAGTGTCTCTACTTTAAAGAGTCCTCTCCTGCTGATGTTCAGGTGTATATCAGTATGTAGTGTCTCTACTTTAAAGAGTCCTCTCCTGCTGATGCTCAGGTGTATATCAGTATGTAGTGTCTCTACTTTAAAGAGTCCTCTCCTGCTGATGTTCAGGTGTATATCAGTATGTAGTGTCTCTACTTTAAAGAGTCCTCTCCTGCTGATGTTCAGGTGTATATCAGTATGTAGTGTCTCTACTTTAAAGAGTCCTCTCCTGCTGATGTTCAGGTGTATATCAGTATGTAGAGTCTCTACTTTAAAGAGTCCTCTCCTGCTGATGTTCAGGTGTATATCAGTATGTAGAGTCTCTACTTTAAAGAGTCCTCTCCTGCTGATGTTCAGGTGTACATCAGTATGTAGTGTCTCTACTTTAAAGAGTCCTCTCCTGCTGATGTTCAGGTGTATATCAGTATGTAGTGTCTCTACTTTAAAGAGTCCTCTCCTGCTGATGTTCAGGCGTATATCAGTATGTAGTGTCTCTACTTTAAAGAGTCCTCTCCTGCTGATGTTCAGGTGTATATCAGTATGTAGTGTCTCTACTTTAAAGAGTCCTCTCCTGCTGATGTTCTGGTGTATATCAGTAGTGTCTCTACATGTCTCCATGCTTTAATGTTCAAAAAGCTCTTTATTGTTCTCATACTGCCTGTGCTGCAGCACCTCTTTTCACCCTCTGTCTGAAACCAGAGCCCAGTCTGCTCTGATTGGTTAGCTGGCCAGTTATGTTGTGATTGGTCAACCGCTTAGAGATGTCCCGCCCCTTAGCCTATCACGTACAATGTGTTGGAGCGCTAGCCAATAGAAGCGTGAGTGTTCCATGGTGATGTCACTATGATAGAGTTTTGAGGTTGAAATAAATGAATCATAATAGTTGTAAAGTAATATATCATTGTTTGTGTGATAGAGACTATGCAATGATTTTAGTGTGCGTTGATTGTCTGCCCAAGGATTGCAGATGGAAATAAACTATTGGCTCAAATCTTGCATAAAGCATTTTTCCACTTTGTAACATTGTATTTTTATGCAGGGTCCTTGTTCAATAAAGACATAATAAAAACATATACTATTACATAAAAGACATGCAATAGACACAATCATTCAAGTAAGTTGCAGGAATAAGAATATAACATAAAATGGAATAAATCATAATGTTAAATATTGTAATACTATATAGGCATTTGGATATGAGGAACAGATAAACACTGTATTAATATGGACATACAGCACTTCAGAAATAAGTGTCACCATTCAAGTGTTGCAGCTACTTCACAGATACAAATACATAATAAGTTTGAGTATGGTGGCCTCTGTTAGCCCACAATATCCACACTTTGGGTTTAAACCGTTTAAACGCTGCTTAAATCCGACCCACATGCAGAGGACTGTAGTTTTATATTCATGGCTGTGTTTGCAGGGGCCTGAACACACCACGCCATGCTGTGTGTTGCTCTCCAGCTGCAGACACACACACATTTCCTGCACATAAAGTGGTTGCATGCTCATCGGAAAAGCACAAAACAGATTCAAGATGGTGCATTTCCTGCTGTTAGAGAGCAGGATCTGTCAGAAACTTCAGCGGGTGTTGAAGGGATCCCCACCCCCATCCTGCCCAATAAAAGTCGGCCACTTTTTAGGAGACAAGCAGCGAGCTCAAGCGACAGGAATCCTCTCTACCCGTGCCTAGAGACCTAATATTATGTATTTCCCTCTCTTTATCATAAATATATAAATTATGCTAATTACGAACATTGCATATTAACCCAAACTCATTCTCTCTCGTGGCTGTGTAGCCCCGAACACACTCCGGTTATTATATTCAACTTACCGCGGAAATGCAGCTTATTCTCTGTAATCCCTCGCTTTTATACAAGGTCCTTGTCACAGTTTGTTTCAGTCACACATAATTAAAAATGCATCTCAGCTCCCAGACAGGCTGTGCTGCACACAAAAGAGGCATTTGCATTGATAAGGAGGAGGCTTGCAAATGATAGGATCTCCCCTGCCTTAATATTTAATGACGTCGCCCTTTCTGCAACACTTCAGATAGTCACAAATCCTTCAGGTGTCTAACTGAATCCTATATGAGCTGCAAAGCCGCGCAAAATTGCCACAAAATTGGCCTTTTGCACTACGTCATGAACATAATTTATGCAAGGCAAAAATCTTGCATTGAAAAATGTCTGCCTCGACTGTGAGGAGCCAGAGTCTCTTAAAGGGGACGTACCGCAAATAACAGCATATATAATACATATACAATAAAACGTCACATTTGGCCTTCAATTAGAAAACAGAATTTGAAAATAGTCATTTGAATATTATAGCTAAATGTTTCATCCACAAATGTTGCTTCTTCAAAATGTCTCCATTGTTTATTGGTTGTTTTAGATAGATAGATAGATATATAGATGTAGATATATATATATAGACAATAAATGCCCCTCCTCAGGGGTGTTGAACCTCAAGCACCTGCATGAAGAACCAAAGCATAGACATCTGAACCACCAATTTGTTTTGAAAACTGTGAGCGCCTGACTATATGTATACGACTTTGATGTAATTTGGATTTTGGGGGACATACACAGTATTGAGTGAATGTCTGGCTTCCATACACCTTCATTTTATTTTTTATTTTGTTTTTTCAGGTTTTGTGTGTTAATAATGATAGATAGTAAGATCAAATGTACTTTATTGATTTCAAATTGGGATTTTCCTCGACACAGCAGCATGTTAAGGTTAAAACAATGCAGTGCACATTGAGTAGAAAATAAACAATACAAAATATAAACATTCAAAAATAAAACAGAACAAAAAAGTTAAATATATACAAGTTGACCGTGAAGGATAGAAACCTGTAGACTATCTGTCAAATAAATACTATGAAGGGCAGAAATTAATTCAATAAACTCTGATGTGATGTATGTGATGTGTCTTTTTCTGAAACAACAAAAAACAAAAACATGCGGATTTTAATTTGAAAACCCGGAAGCATTTGTGAGTCCACATCCGGTGCAGACCCGTGTTTACTTCAGCATGCCGTCCGTCTGTCTAACCAGACACTTTGTGGATCAGTAATGAATCAAAAGCGTTAACGTTTACAGTAGTCAGACATTCAGCCGGTTAACGGAGGAGTTTATCTTCATTACGGCGGGATTTAAAGTGAAAGACAAAGAAGATGTCTCCACCTCTGGATGCTAATGCTAATGCTAATGCTAACGTGGACCCGAAGGTTCTGCAGTATGAAAACTTTATTCATGAAGTCCTGAAGAAAGACTTACAGTAAGAGACTTTCATTAATAAATAAGAATACTATACAGATTTTAATGCATTTGGATTCTTAATATTATAATTACCGAGAAACAGTTCATTATTTTGATTCTGTATATTGTTTTGTTTGTGTGTTGTTTGACAGGAAGGTGTTGGAACAGAGAGACTCGGTTTATGAGAAGATCTCTCAGTATCTGCAGCTGAAGAACACCATACAGAGTCTGGAGGTACACACACACACACACGCGCACACACACACACACACACACACACTTCATTAGTACACTGTATATTGTAGAAATTATTGTATTTTTTTGTTATAAGAAACAGTCTGTTTGAAATCTGTGACAAAAATGTGTTTATGTATTAGATAGCTAGATATATAGATACGTTATTAATCCCACATTGGACATATAACACTAGAGTATCTAAAATAATATCCAATACAAAGAACATATTGAATACATGTACTACTCTACTATATACAGTCTTACTAAACTGTGTGTGTGTGTGTGTGTGTGTGTGTGTGTGTGTGTGTGTGTGTGTGTGTGTGTGTGTGTGTGTGTGTGTGTGTGTGTGTGTGTGTGTGTGTGTGTGTGTGTGTGTGTGTGTGTGTGTGTGTGTGTGTGTGTGTGTGTGTGTGTGTGTGTGTGTGTGTGTGTGTGTGTGTAGGATACAGGTTGTCAGAAGCTGAAGACAGATGTTGATCTCGGCTGTAACTTCTTCGTCCAGGCCGAAGTGTAAGAAGCCGATCGACAACTCTAAAAGTCCCTATCGATACTGACCAATCACAAACTGTATGAACAGGACTCTGACTTCACTCTTCTTCTTCTGTCAGGGAGGACTCGTCTAAGATCTTTGTGGCGGTCGGTTTCGGCTTCTTTTTGGAGATGACCCACGACGAAGCCCTGCGATTCATCGAGAAGAAGACGAGTCAGCTCACAGCGTCAGTTCACCTTCATCTCACAGAAAACATAAACCATGCTTCTTATTCAAATATCTGTATCTCGTTACATTTTAGTGAGTTTGATGAAGAAAAACTGACTTCAGGAAAACGAGTTAGCTTGATGCTAGTTGTGGTTATTGTTGTGAATGAGAGATGCTAACTGTGCTAACGCTTTGTGTTTCAGCTTCACAGACCAGCTCACCAAAGACTCGGCTAAGATTAAAGCTCACATCCGCATGGTGCTGGAGGTCAGTGTGTTATATATGCAATTCATTATTAATCTACCATGCTATGACTGTCCCTCGTGGATGATAGTGAATATGAAACAAATTATAAGAAATGCCACTCTTTTATCCGAAGGTGGAAGTTGTCACAGTGATATCAGTATCTTTCACTATAGAAAAAAGTTTGTCTTATTTGTAACGTTATATAAAAATTAACTTAAGTTTATATGAATTCTTTAACTATATTTTTCCAGGTATTTTATTATTATTTTAAAGATTTTTTACCAATATTTTTTTTAATGTTACAAATATCTTTTGAATATTTTACTTCTATCCTTTTGATCATTTACCAAGATGTTTGTTTAAGATATTTTCCTGAAACTTTTAGGACATAGTACATATATGTTTTGGTTCATTTCACCAATATTTCTTCTTATATTCTCTGTTCTTTTAATAATATTATTCAGAAATACTAGCCACAAAATATTGCAACATTTGACTATGTTTGTTCAGACAGACAGACAGACAGACAGACAGACAGACAGACAGACAGACAGACAGACAGACAGACAGACAGACAGACAGACAGACAGACAGACAGATACACACACACACAAAGACAGACAGACAGACAGACAGATACACAGACACACAGACACACAGACACACACAGACAGACAGACAGACAGACAGATACACAGACACACACAGACAGACAGACAGACAGACAGACAGACAGACAGACAGACAGGCAGGCAGACAGACAGACAGACACACACACACAGACAGACAGGCAGACAGACAGACAGACACTTACTTACTTCAATACTTCAATGTCGGCAAAGTTAGGTCTGGAAACGGTATAAAAGCGTCTAACCAGTGACATGTAATGTATAACACCGGAGCCTCGCTGCGGGGAAGCTTTGGCACTGTTCCGAGTTTGTTCTAATCTGTCAAAATGACGGACTGCTTTCAGAATTTTCCGTCATTGTTGTAAAAAAAAATCTGTCATAGACGGAAAATATTAGTTTAACGCGACCTCTGGTTCTGATATTTAATTCCTTTTAGAAATCGAAAATATGTTGTTTGTGTAGTGTTCAAGTCTCTGATTGGCTTCTTCTCTTCCTCCTCTTCAGGGTCTCAGGGAGCTTCAGGGACTGTCGGACGAACCAGAAGACACAAGGAGAGAAATTCATTAGATCTATTATCGGATGTTGAACAACCAGAGGACTTTCAGATAAACAAACACATCATATAACGTGGCTGCTGCTGTTCCACAGACACACACCAGAGGATGAGAGTGAACCCTCCACTTTAATTAACTCTTCGTTCAGGGCATTGCAACCATGGTGAAATGTTATTATGGTATATAGTACAAGAATAAACATGGACACTCAACAGAGAGGTGGCAAAGATCCTGCAGGAAGTGAATTAAAAGTAATTCATCTCACTCGTATTGTTCAAAACTGTGAAATGTGAAGACGTTAAACACATTGATGTCAACGAGTGTGATTTATACACTTACCTAGGATTTCCTTATTTCTGAATAAATGCCTATTAATCTACTTTATTAAGATGCTGCTTCCTCAGTATCAAAGTAATCAAGTGATGTTATTTGTACATATATAGGTGCTCTTTGAACAGGAGTTGCCAAAAAAAATTCAGAATACTTATTGTGGAGACACTTTGACTAAATATAGGAAATATAGGCTAATAAACATGTACATTTTTTCCGTGTCTTGCTCTGCTAATGTCTCTTTTCAGTACACCTCATCTACACACGTAAATCCGGTCTGAATGAATCTAAAAGTAGATTATTTTTGGGTGAAAATGTCCCTGTCTTGTGTTCTCAAAAGTCAGGTCATTCATTCAAAACAGTGTTGCAGGAAGTGACTTAAAGAGCAACTTGCAGGTTTTTTTTTTTTACTCAATGTATGCTTAACCTTGCCTTGAAAACCACAATTAAAAAAGTGAAGGCAGGATTTCATGTTTTACGGGACATAAGGGCAGGAATTCAGGTCAAACACGTCACATGGGGGAGCAACTTTCTCGGACTCCTTCTATGCCCAGTTCGCGGTGTTGTTGGTAGTTGGTTTGAGCGGTTGTGATTTAGTGAGCTCTCCGATGGCCGTTATCTCTTCTAATCCTTGGCTGCTCCTGGTAGACTGTATATCGTAGAGTAGTACATTTATTCAATATTTTCTTTGTTTTGAGTATTATTTAAATACTCTAGTGTTATATGTCCAATGTGGGATTAATAACGTATATATCTAGCTATCTAATACATATACACATTTTTGTCACAGATTTTCATACAGACTGTTTCTTATAACTAAACATTACATTAATTTCTACAATATACAGTGTATTAATGAAGTGTGTGTATGTGTGTGTGTGCCTAGCAGGCTCATAATTATAAGGTTGTGGTCCGTCATGCATACGAATATATATTTTCAACCTCTTCTGTGTCAAAACTAGCATTGTGATCCATGTTTATTAATACGTTAGACCGGCCGCTCTCCCCCATGTGACGTCACACGCGTTTTTATGCGGGAGTAAAAATATCTTACAAAAACGATGCCAGATGTTACTGTGGTGTATATATATATTTATTTTTTTGCAAATCTAGTGTATACATCATTTTCCTACACATTTATTCACTGGGGGCTCTAACCTGCAAGTTGCTCTTTAATGTATGATTGTTTTTGTTTGCAGCACTTATGTTCATATATGTTATCATCTATGTTCACAGTGTGGATGTTTGGTGAAACCTAAAAAAACTGTCAAATTACACAATTGTTCCGCACATTTGTGAATAGCCAGATTTTTTTATTCCAGTTTAGTTAAAAAAATAAGGATTTACACTAAAGGAAATCTGAAGCAAAGTATTGTTGGAGACGACCTCAAATACTCACAACCTTTTTGACCCTTTGAAATGAAGCAATATCTTGAGTAACTTGTCTGTTTTTTATTTTATTCAGGGGTTAAAATGTTATGTTTTCAATTCAGATTTACTATGATTTTATGTTGGTGTGTGGATATGTGAAAACCCTCTGTTGTTAACTAACCTCTCTGTTTTTAAGAAGGTTAAGTTAGTTTTTTATCTACAATTGTTCCACTCTTCAGAAAGAAAGAGCAAAAACACTTAAAATTAAAAATCAGACTTAAATATAAAACAATTGTACATTATTTGAATGATACAAGCAACACTTTGAAAGATTACACTAGCCTACGGAGCTTACATATAAACGTCAAAAGAAGAATGGCTTGTATTGTAATACAAGCACACTACATCAACAACAATGAGCCTGTTGCCATGGAAACTGGATGCCAAACGGGAGAAAGAAGAAGCTGAGAGATGACTCCTGAAATAGGCACACAGATACACACACCTCCTGTTTGGTAGGAAAATGTGACGCTGACAGAGGACTGCAGCTGATTCACTGCTGACACTGTTTTTATTGGGCAGTTCATTTATTAACATAATTTAAATTGTAGCCAAATTAACCAGGAAAAGCTTCATTGAGATTTCTACAAAATATGGATTGGGGTCGGCCAAGACGCGCAGCAGCAGCAGCACATTAACAACATGTCTGACAAACTACGTAAAACAGACCATAAAAACATCTCAGCAAACATTTTCAAAATAGGACTCACTCATGTCATATCCCTGAAGCTTAATCAAAGCATCCACAACATGATCAATTAAGCTCCTCCATCTCCTTTAATTCCACTTATTAAAAACACTGAAGACCCCAAAGTGACGGCTTTAACATTTCAAATGAACCCAAATGCTTCATTGAGTATCTAAGTATATATATATCTCATATATAATTTTTCTGTTAATTAATGTAAACACGTTATAATACATGGCACAACGTTAATTTTGAAACACTTGTTGGTTCGGTGGCTTGCTCAGCGGCTCCTCGGCAGCAGATCATCCTGTCGTGATGACGTCACTGCCCTACTGCTGCAGAAACACACGCTGCGTCAAGTTTCAGTCAATATACCGGAAGTTGCTATTTTCCTTCAAAAATAAAAAAACGTAATTTCTTATTGAAATTGTTTTTGAACCCAGATATTTGCGTGTGTACAGAAAAATAAAAAGATATATAGGGAAAGTTTGATTTAGAGATGGAGATTTTGAATCCTTTTTGCAGTTTCTTTTACTTTTGATTGCAGTCGCCTGTTCAAGTTTATTATTATTATTATTATTATTATTATTTTACGTAACAATTACAACTGCTGGAATGAAAGCCATAGATCTCAGGCTCCTTAATACAATGTTCATGTTAAAATATGCATTAAAACAAGTAGCTCAAGTTAAACAGTGCTCAAAGTTATATGTAAAATGCAATTATATATGAGGGGCCATACAGGCCATAATTCATACTGGTTCTCTCACACACATACATTCTTCTCTTGCATACATATATTGTCTTCAGACATGCATACATTCTTCTCTTGCATACATATATTGTCTTCAGACATGCATATATTATTTATAATATTAAATGTAAACATTGAATGAATGTGCATGAGAGCAAAATGTATAAAAATGAGCGTTACAATGTATGAATATGAGAGCAAAATGTATGTATGTGTGAGTGAAAAATGTATAAATATGTGAGTGACAATATATGAATGTGTGAGTCTAAATATATATGTGTGTGAGAGTGAAAATATATGTATGTAAAAGGACAATGTATGTGTGTGAGAGGACCAGTATGAATTACGGCCTGTACGGCCCCTCATAATTAACAATAAACATTCACATCATATATCCAACAGCAATGGTTATGGTAGATTATCCTCCACGGCCACCAGCTTTTTACATTAGTTTTTCTGGCTGTCTTGTCCTCTTCTTATTTTGTTGACCTTCTTTTATATTATCAAGCCTTTTTTCACGATGTTTTAATCCATCGTTATTTGTTTTCTATTGTTGTCCTGCACAGCAGTATAATGGTAATTACTGATCTCATCTGATCTTATTCTCTTTTGTAATGTATGACATATGCACAGTGGCGATTCTAGAGTCTGTGGGGGACCCTAGGCAAAAAGTCACTGGGGGCCCCTCGAACCAGCTTTCATCACCATCAGTGCCCCCCACCACCACCTCACTGAACTTCTCCATCACCAAGCCCCCTCCCACAGCCTTCAATCATCAGAAGCCAACCTCCTGTCTATTCTCCCACAACAGATCAGAGACTGTACTGACCTCCCCACCTTCAAAACACTGACCAAGACTCACCTTTTTAGACTAGCTTTTAATAGTGTAAGGCGTCTTTGAGCACTCAATAAAGCACTTGATAAATCGAGGGTATTATTATCAATATTGTTCTATGTTGTATCATATTGTGGTGCACCTTATTGTAACCCCAATATGTTGTATTATGTGGTTTTGTGGACTGCAAACTCAAGTATAGTAAGATTGGGCAACCCATAATCTGCCCAGGTTACTGCAAATGAAAATTAATTTCTGGTACATTGGGGTGAAAACTGTAATTACATTCAAAAGGATTCAAAGGCCTTATATGCATAGTAGCTAGCTACAGTGTAGATATGACAATGCACATCTTTTGTCCCAGGCTCCTCCAACAATGCAACACAAATATAAGACTTAAAATAATAAAACACAACTGCAGATTGTGTTAAATAAATACAATAAGCTAAGTGTTGTAAATGACCAAGCAATGTAGATTCATGTACAATTTCCCTTTATACAAGCTATGACTTGGCCTGGTAAATACATCTCTTTTATTTGGAAAACGATCACCGGAAGTGTGTTTTCTTGAACGGGGGTTAACCTGACAGTGGAGAAAAGTAGTGAGGAGGCGTTAGTCAAAACAAACAGGAAGAAACCAGGAAAACACTCCGAGGAGACGGACACTACAGGCCGTCAAACCGCTTGAAAAACTGTTTTATATATATCATTTATTTTATTTTTCAAACGACATTTCCTCCGTGGCGTGAGGGCGGTTTCTGGTGAACTCCAGTCCGCAATAGAGAGCGCTGTTTCGGGGCTGACGCACCAGCAGGAGGGCGGGGGCTGTCTCTAAGCTAAGCTAAGCTAGGCTAGTTAGCACGCTAGGCTAACAGCCTCAGCCCCCAGAAAAATAACCCTTAACTTGGGAGAAACTTTATTAAGAATGAATCGTTTAATATCGACTTTAACGGAATATTATGATAAGATAAAAAGAACACGTTTTTAGTTTGAAACAAAGGAAAAAATAAGCCTGGCAGTGTTAGCAGTGCTAGTTAGCTAATTAGCTCCTATTAGCGTTTGTCAAAACATCCACTGACAGCAGAGGGAGGAATCAAAATAACTCATATTTGTATACACACACAAACGTATTAGACATGTATTATGATGATAATATGATGTAGCATTAAGTTATGTTGGGCTAAAAGCTGTTAACACGCCTGTTGATGGTGTCTTTAATGTCTGTTTCTGGCGGAGTGTTTTTGTGTTTCTGGGGCTGAGCTGAACTTTTTAATTTATTCGTGCCGTCGGTAAGGTGTTGTTAGCATGGAGGCTCTGGAGCCTGGCAGCGGCAACAGCTCTCTGCGGTTACATAACGCCAGCAGGTTGGGGAAGAAGCTGATGAACGTCGCCTCCTCCTCAGCCTGGCTCTGACAGCTGTAAACAGACAGACCCCCCATCACACAGACAGACAGTCTGAGAGAGACAGACAGATAAACAACAACAAGAACAGCATGCAGGAGGTCTGAGTCTGCTGCTGGGAGACAATCTGCAAGAGAGATACAACATTTCACTGGAGATGGATTCAAACCCGCTGATAAACGGTAAGAGATGCTGTGTGTGTGTGTGTGTGTGTGTGTGTGTGTGTGTGTGTGTGTGTGTGTGGGGGTGTGTGTGTGTGTGTGTGTGTGTGTGTGTGTGTGTGTGTGTGTGTGTGTGTGTGTGTGTGTGTGTGTGTGGAAACCATGCGTGTGTTTCTGTGCAGTTTGGAGGGAAGAAGCTGCAGCTAAAGCGTTGCAACAGGTGTGTGAAAGCTGCTGAGGCCTGTGTGTGTGTGTGTGTGTGTGTGGCAGCGTGTGTAAACTTGCCCCCTGTGAGCTCCCTTCACTGAGCCAAGTGCATTAGAGAAAGTGTCTTTAGGTTGTAATGATCTCTTTTCTCACTGAAAGGTATAACAAGTTAAATGTACATATCAAAATGTCTGTAAAATACTAGACCCTCGTTTTAAATTTAGTTGGGTTTTGTGGTTTCGTTATCTCAAAAATCTTTCCAACAATCCAAACCCACAGAAATCTGTTATTTTATTCATTTCATTGGAGTCATATCCCCATCTCCTACTCTTGGAGAAACATGGGGAAAACCAGATGACCCTTCAGGGAGTGAGGAAGGAAGTTGGGGAGCCTCACATCAAAGAGACGGGGCGGAGAGCCGGTAAATCATGAGAAAACAATCCCTAACAGGGGCGGGCGGGATCCCAACACAAAGGTGCTCTGTATGCCAGAATGATTATAGTTAAGAGAAGAGAGATTTACTGCACACTGTCGCTTAATTACAATAAAGGTTTCCCCCCTAAGACAGTCTAAGGATGGAAATGTGGCGTCACTTATTGCAAATCAGGGATCGGGATTTTTTTTTTTTATATAATTACTTTTTTTAAATTTTGTATTCAATGTTACAAAACAAAAATGACCATGTTCAAGTCTTAAAGTCATCCTGAGGCCTTAGTTTTGGTTTCAAATGACACAACATCATGTATGTGTTGCTTCTTTGGGGCTTGTTTTCATAGACCTGGTTGCTTATTTCTCTCAAATCTGGCAACAGAGTGGGCGCAGTGTCTAATTGTAGCAGTAAGCTAACGAGTACTGATAAGCTTTATTTTGTTTTGATCCAATGCTGCACAACTGAACTGATCCAATGCTGCTGTGAAAAAAGAAGCTATATACATGTTGGATAGAATATCCAATTTAAATAAAAAAATAACTTTAAGGGACAACTTGAATGCATTGCGTAAAGATCGGATCGGGAAAAATCGGTATCGGCAAATTGTCAAAATCCAATGATCGCAATCGGATCGGGAGCAAAAAAAGGTGATCGGGACATCCCTAGAATTCCTTCTTCTCTTTCCATTCAACAACTTCTCAAACACACACCTGTTAACAAGAGATTAAGAAGTGAAACTTACATTATCAACAGAATCCGAATGTGACGCGCTTCAGATATTAGCAGCTCTGTTTCAACAGTTGAGGGCTGAAAAAGTGTGCATGCAGACTGAAATTCAACCATAGTGTTTGTGTTGGGAATGCAGTGACTTAAACCAAGTTACATTAAGAGCTATTGGTAAGAAATTGACTGCTACCCACGAGGCTAAATCATAATTTATGCAGCGTTAACTGCCGTTCCCTTCAGCTAGTAGTGATGCCAATATATCGTTTCCACATCGAGATGCACAATAGTCACATTTCAGGACTCAAAATGCAAAATAACTCAAATGCGTCTAAAGAGATGTCTGTCAGACAGAACATCATTTTATTACAGGGTTGTAGGTTGTGAAGGAAATGCCGGTTCCGCTTTCAAAGGGAACCACCTACTGTATATCAACAATGTTCTTTAATTAATCAAAAGACCAGAGCTGGCTCGGGTAGTTGTTGGTAGACGTGGATGTAAAAAGAAATGCAGCTGTATAAAACTCTTCAGAGAGATGTTTGAATTCAGATGCACTCCACCATATCACGCCAACATTTCTAGATTTATTATTTATTTACAAAGAGAGCACATCTTGTGAAATTCATCTGGTGAACATTTCAAATATAGTCGTTCATTCAGTACCAGGAACGATTGAAACAGTCTGAAATAAAAAAAATTCCACTGCAGCTGCTCACTAAACATTTTCTACTCACCTTTTCTTTATCCCTGCCACTTGAAAACTCCTGTTGGACACTTTTCAATGGGTGTAGTAGTCCCAGAAAGTAGAATGTATATCATGTAACCTTAATCCCTGACTATTGTTCAAACAAGGAATTGCTTTAAAATTAAAAATTAAAAAATTTCACAGCTCAGATGTTTCCTTTTATTTGGCAGATGACAGGTGCTAATTTAATTCAATATATTCAACCCACTTTTCATACCACCTGTTGAACCCTGAGTATGCAAAACAAAAATGTTAGCTTCCCTTTAGCAATGAGGTGTGAATGACTCGTAGTATGTAAAGTGCTGTGAGGGGTAGAAAATACCTGATGAAGCACTGTATAAGTACAGTCTATTTACCATAAGGAGTTCATATCGATATCTTATTAGCAGGATGTAAAACAAGATCATATTTGCTCAAAGTAATTCATAAGAAAGGACCTCATGACAGACGTGATGCTCAATGTCTTAATGGAGACATCAGCTGGAAGTCAGTGATGATATATTCACCCGTTGGCGTGGCAACACTGACGCACTGGGATACCGAGTGTTTGATTAATGTTTGAGCGATGTGACAATGTTTCTGACGGGAAGTGTGTCGAGGGGCTAAGCCACAGTGGGGTTGGTGCTTTCAGCAGTATTATAGAAGTATTACTGCTGTATTACAGGAGTATTTGAATTCATTTAAACATCCGTTAGCATTTTTTAAATAGTTTGGATTACTTGAAGCTAATGTTCTACCACTTAAAATGGTTTGGACTATTTGAATTGTCACTTAAAAGGTTAATTTAAAATTTTAGAAATGTATTTGAAGCAAACATTTTGGCACTTAAAATGGTTCGGCCCATTTGGAGCTCATGTACTCGCACTTAAAATGGTTTGGCCCATTTGTAGCTTATGTACTCGCACTTAAAATGGTTCGGCCCATTTGTAGCTAATGTACTCGCACATAAAATGGTTCGGTCCATTTGAAGCTCATTTACTCGCACTTAAAATGGTTCGGCCCATTTGTAGCTAATGTACTCGCACTTAAAATGGTGTGGCCCATTTGTAGCTTATGTACTCGCACTTAAAATGGTTCGGCCCATTTGTAGCTAATGTACTCGCACTTAAAATGGTGTGGCCCATTTGTAGCTTATGTACTCGCACTTAAAATGGTTCGGCCCATTTGTAGCTAATGTACTCGCACATAAAATGGTTTGGCCCATTTGAAGCTCATGTACTCGCACTTAAAATGGTTCGGCCCATTTGTAGCTAATGTACTCGCACATAAAATGGTTTGGCCCATTTGAAGCTCATGTACTCCCACATAACCTGGTTTGACCTGATGGAAGTTAATGTATTAGCATGATTCTTGCTCTTCTGAATTTGAGTCCTTATGGTTGATTAAACTAATTGTAAGTCACTTTGGATGACAGCGTCAACATCTCTAGTGTCTTCTGTCTGTTGTTGAGATTTGACTGACGGGGGGATGTCAGGAAGTAGAGAAACCGCGGTGCAACAGGACGTGGTTGGGAAACCACACTCTTCTTCTATGGTTGAGAAAGTGGTTTGGACTTTCCTCTCGGTCTTTGTCTCCATTTCCCTCTGCTTCTTATAAACAATTCAAAAATATCTTAATGTTCACGATATTGTTTAAAGCTTTAGGTTCAGATTTAGAAGCACAATATTTTCCTGAGAGTTCAAGGTCGAAAGGTGAACTCTGGTTTATTTTAAATTATAGATTAGGTAACAAGAGAAAAAAGGATAAGTACATACCTAAGTTACATTTATAGAAACATACTAACCAACAATATCAGTATCATAGTAGAATATAAAAAAAATGTCCAATTTGAAATGGGCCCAATGAAAAACTATTGTGCTCACAATTGTGTTTACCGTTCCAATTTTAGCGTATAAGCCTCCTAACATTTTCTAAATAGCACAAAGTTCAATTGAGGCTAACGGGAAAGTTATAACATGGTGTCTGCAGGGTCTTGGAAGTAAGTATCTAAAAGTCTCTAACACAATTCTCCAACTCTTACTTTAGTGTTTCATTCTGTCCATAGAGGTTGTATGCTTACGTGAGTTCAATCATTATAGAGGCGTGTAATCGGGCTGTATTCACTTAAAATGTATTTCATCTCAGATGTACAGTATTTGGAGACCAGAAACTACATGTTTTTGTGTGTTTCTTTTCCACATTATTGCTGTTGCTTGTGTCTGTGATTGTTCTGCTGGTCAGTTCTCAGTGTGAGGTGAATCAATCTGGGGTGAAAAGCAGCGAGAAGCTTAGTAAAGTCGCTGTGGAAATAAACCGTAAACACACTACCTTTTGTTCTAGAGACACCCGAGGGACGGAGATGTGTGTGTGTGTGTGTGTGTGTGTGTGTGTGTGTGTGTGTGTGTGTGTGTGTGTGTGTGTGTGTGTGTGTGTGTGTGTGTGTGTGTGTGTGTGTGTGTGTGTGTGTGTGTGTGTGTGTGTGTGTGTGTGTGTGTGTGTGTGTGTGTGTGTGTGTGTGTGTGTGTGTGTGTGTGTGTGTGTGAAACCTTCATCTGACGCTTTTACTTTTACTGTGTCCTCACTGAAGAGGCTGAACCATTTGTTTAACACAACGACAGACTGTCACTCAGATCCAGTAGCTGTCAGAGCTGAGATTGATTGATTAAGGCGTAGAAACTATTAATAACCATCCATCTGATCATCATTTCTGACTCATTCTAGTGTGGCTCTGTTGGTTTTGACAGGCTCATGAAATCATACAATGTGAGGCTTTGTATGGTTCCCATGGTTTTCAAATCAATCGCTGGCTTTCATACCAATTTACATTTTTACAACTAGGTTTAGGACCATTGACATCATGCATGAGAAAAATGAAAAAATGTCCATGTAGTGCAATTTGGTGGCCATCTTTCATGTGGTATGTGAAGGATTGAGTCACATTAGTATCAACTTAAAAATACTTTTCCACATTGACTTACATTGAAAAAGAGAATTCTGTAATATCGTGTATTCTTTATTCTTTGAGCTATGAATAGGCTATCCAGGATGAACGCTTTTATAGCCTTCATTTAAATCATTCGGTCCAAAAATGTGTAAAATGCGCCAACATTTCGTATGAAGTTATTTACCCTCTCCATGCCTTGTAGAGTTTGATTTCGCAGTATAAGCAGCAATCTACATACTGTGTATTCTGTGTGTGGCACGAATGAACGTCTTATTAGAAGAAATACAAAATAAAAAGGCAGAACAACAATGGGATTCAAATGTTAGCAAAGCGAACACAAATCTTAATAAAATGTACTTTTAATTTTGTATATGTTTTTGCTAGAAAGGGAAGGAAAATCCGGTGCTCACATTTACTCAAAAATAGTTTTTTTCCTATTAAATAACTCCGACTGAATTACCAAAGGTGGTCCACAGGCAGTAGTTTAAGAAACACCTGCATCGATAGAAACTACATATATTTAATACACACTTCATCTCTTTAGCTGATATTCAGGCTGCATCGTAATTGAGTCATCCTGGTCTAACAGAGAGCATCAGTAGTTGTTTTGAAGTGCCTTTAAGCAGGGCACCTCTTCACATCTCTCTCTCTCTCTGTGTTTGGGTGAAGTCCTCTCCCTTGGTTACCATTGATGAAAGGTCTCTCACCATGGCGATGGTTTCTAAGGTGTTGGATGGGGTAGTTGTGTAACAGGTCAGCCGATGGTAATGAGCTTCATTAGCATCTCTCCCTGTAATCTGTTTAGTGTGACCTTCTCAGGAGAGTGGTTCATTTAGTGTGTGTGTGTTTTATTTATGGTCTTCTTAGGTCTTATAGGTAAGTTAACAAAGGAGAGATGAGAGAAAAAAAATGCAAAAATGTACACTTATTTCAAGAATTTAGGAGGACATTCAGCTAACCTTCAGGTGTATATCAGTATGTAGTGTCTCTACTTTAAAGAGTCCTCTCCTGCTGATGTTCAGGTGTATATCAGTATGTAGTGTCTCTACTTTAAAGAGTCCTCTCCTGCTGATGTTCAGGTGTATATCAGTATGTAGTGTCTCTACTTTAAAGAGTCCTCTCCTGCTGATGTTCAGGTGTATATCAGTATGTAGTGTCTCTAATTTAAAGAGTCCTCTCCTGCTGAAGTTCAGGTGTATATCAGTATGTAGTGTCTCTACTTTAAAGAGTCCTCTCCTGCTGATGTTCAGGTGTATATCAGTATGTAGTGTCTCTACTTTAAAGAGTCCTCTCCTGCTGATATTCAGGTGTATATCAGTATGTAGTGTCTCTACTTTAAAGAGTGCTCTCCTGCTGATGTTCAGGTGTATATCAGTATGTAGTGTCTCTACTTTAAAGAGTCCTCTCCTGCTGATGTTCAGGTGTATATCAGTATGTAGTGTCTCTACTTTAAAGAGTGCTCTCCTGCTGATGTTCAGGTGTATATCAGTATGTAGTGTCTCTACTTTAAAGAGTCCTCTCCTGCTGATGTTCAGGTGTATATCAGTATGTAGTGTCTCTACTTTAAAGAGTGCTCTCCTGCTGATGTTCAGGTGTATATCAGTATGTAGTGTCTCTACTTTAAAGAGTCCTCTCCTGCTGATGTTCAGGTGTATATCAGTATGTAGTGTCTCTACTTTAAAGAGTCCTCTCCTGCTGATGTTCAGGTGTATATCAGTATGTAGTGTCTCTACTTTAAAGAGTCCTCTCCTGCTGATGTTCAGGTGTATATCAGTATGTAGTGTCTCTACTTTAAAGAGTCCTCTCCTGCTGATGTTCAGGTGTATATCAGTATGTAGTGTCTCTACTTTAAAGAGTCCTCTCCTGCTGATGTTCAGGTGTATATCAGTATGTAGTGTCTCTACTTTAAAGAGTCCTCTCCTGCTGATGTTCAGGTGTATATCAGTATGTAGTGTCTCTACTTTAAAGAGTCCTCTCCTGCTGATGTTCAGGTGTATATCAGTATGTAGTATCTCTACTTTAAAGAGTCCTCTCCTGCTGATGTTCAGGTGTATATCAGTATGTAGTGTCTCTACTTTAAAGAGTCCTCTCCTGCTGATTTTCAGGTGTATATCAGTATGTAGTGTCTCTACTTTAAAGAGTCCTCTCCTGCTGATGTTCAGGTGTATATCAGTATGTAGTGTCTCTACTTTAAAGAGTCCTCTCCTGCTGATGTTCAGGTGTATATCAGTATGTAGTGTCTCTACTTTAAAGAGTCCTCTCATGCTGATGTTCAGGTGTATATCAGTATGTAGTGTCTCTACTTTAAAGAGTCATCTCTTGCTGATGTCCAGGTGTATATCAGTATGTGGTGTCTCTACTTTAAAGAGTCCTCTCCTGCTGATGTTCAGGTGTATATCAGTATGTGGTGTCTCTACTTTAAAGAGTCCTCTCCTGCTGATGTTCAGGTGTATATCAGTATGTAGTATCTCTACTTTAAAGAGTCCTCTCCTGCTGATGTTCAGGTGTATATCAGTATGTAGTGTCTCTACTTTAAAGAGTCCTCTCCTGCTGATTTTCAGGTGTATATCAGTATGTAGTGTCTCTACTTTAAAGAGTCCTCTCCTGCTGATGTTCAGGTGTATATCAGTATGTAGTGTCTCTACTTTAAAGAGTCCTCTCCTGCTGATGTTCAGGTGTATATCAGTATGTAGTGTCTCTACTTTAAAGAGTCCTCTCATGCTGATGTTCAGGTGTATATCAGTATGTAGTGTCTCTACTTTAAAGAGTCCTCTCTTGCTGATGTCCAGGTGTATATCAGTATGTAGTGTCTCTACTGGGACATGTCTCCATGCTTTAATGTTCAAAAAGCTCTTTATTGTTCTCTTACTGCCTGTGCTGCAGCACCTCTTTTCACCCTCTGTCTGAAACCAGAGCCCAGTCTGCTCTGATTGGTTAGCTGGCCGGCTCTGTTGTGATTGGTCAACCGCTTAGAGATGTCCCGCCCCCTTAGCCTATCACGTACAATGTGTTGGAGCACTAGCCAATGGAAGCTGAAGTGTTTGTGTCATAGTGATGACATTATGTTCCTGAAAGAAAATAAAGGAGTCTAATGGAGGTGTTTCAAGTAGGGGGGGAGGGGGATGTGTGGGAGAGAAACTCCCAGGGATTTTAGCCTTGGACCCAAACTGAAAGATTGACAATAAAGTTGACTTTTGATTTTGAAACTCTGTGTGTCCCTCAGCGATGGACCCGTCCATCACGCTGTGGCAGTTCCTGCTCCACCTGCTGGAGGATCAGCGGCAGCGTCACCTGATCTCCTGGACAAGTGAGGATGGAGAGTTCAAGCTGCTGGACTCCGAGGAGGTGGCACGACTATGGGGTCTCCGCAAGAACAAAAATAACATGACTTACGACAAACTGAGCCGAGCGCTGAGATACTACTACGACAAGGTTAATACTACTGATAATATATGATTTTCTTGTGTTGTGTTCCAGTTTTTGAGTATAATTGGTAATAGGTAATGCTTATCATATAACTATAATGATTCTTGGCGAGCACTGACCTCCAAAGGTGCATTCAAGTGTTCCTCAGACGTTCCTATATACTGAGTGGGGAAGTTATGAGCATTAAGTCGTAATGTGGAAACAACATGGACACCACAAAGAATATGTGTTGTATTTTATTGCTCCAAGCGTTGAAACCAACATGTTAAAATGTAAGAAATAATAAGGGTTCACGTGAATTTTCCCAGTAGGGAACACATTCTTCCGATTTTTCCAACACCCCATGAATGCAGCACAAATGCCCCTATCTTACAATGTTTAAAAAAAGTGAAACGTAGTTTGTGTGTTTGCCTGTAAATCGGATCCCAAATGTAACGGGATCTTCCTTGGCCCCTGCTACACCCTTTGTTTGAGAACATCTAGGTCCATTGTTTATTTGTATTGTGGACACACACAAAAATACCTTTTACTGCAAAAGAAAATGGATTCTCCTTTAGTGCATTTTCTTACAGTTGTGTATTTATTCATGCTTATTTCAGAATATCATAAAGAAGGTGAGCGGTCAGAAGTTTGTCTATAAGTTTGTGAGTCAGCCTGACCCCTCCCTGGCTGAAGGGCTTCGTAACGGAGAGGAAGGCCAAAGGAGGGACATCTCCGACCCTAACGGCCAATCAATAGGCCTCGAGGGCGGGACCTCCACCTGTCCGTCAAAGAGCTTACAGGTACACTTTGACTTCCTTCCTCTTTGTGTATTTCTGCACAGTGATATCATCACATACACATAACCTTGCCCCAACATATTTAAGTGACTGTCTCTCATTTTATCAACCAGCAAGGACACTTGTGCCCCTTTCACACCAACGCGGTTCCAGGGCCGGTTCGGAGCTAGAGCCTGATAAACACAATTTTTTTCCTGTTCATACCGCGGAGCCGGCTCTTTTCCCCGAAAACTGGTTCTTACCAAGCTCCAAAAAATAGTCGGTCTAGAAGCAAGAACCGTATACGTCCCGCTTACGTCGGAGGCGGGGGCAGGGGGAGGATCGGGATCAACCTCCTGAACAACAACAAAAAGCCCACGTTTTGTCCTATTTGTACACAACAATGGAAAACCCCAAACGTAAACAGTGGACCAGATTTGCAACAAACTGAAAAAAGTTAAGAAGGATTATCGGGACCGAAAGCGAGACCTCGGACGGAGTGACAGCGGTCGTCCAAAAACAAGTCAACATTATGACATGCTAGACTCTGTCAAAGAACATTTGAAAGTCGCTTGTGACGAATGGGAAGTTTGTGGTGAAGCCATCCTATTATTTCCATTCGGTTTTGACAGAGCAAAAGCAGCGCTTCAATACAATCGGCCATTGTTGTTTTCGATGTGAGGGGTTTCCACGCGGTTTGGCTTTATGAAGCAGGCATGTAAACGGTTACGTCGTGACGCAAACGATGACGCAATGACGCAGCACCACTCGGGCTCTGGGTGGTGTGAACAAAACGGGGGCTGAAAAGAAAAAAACGGTTCCGAACCAGAAGAGCTGTAGCACAGAGCTAGAACGGGAACCGCGTTGGTGTGAAAGGGGCATTAGATCCTCCAATAGCCGCTTTCACACCAAGTACTTTGCCGTACTTAGTTCCCATCACTTAGTTCCCCCATGGAACTAAAGAGCCGATCGCGTTCACACCGGAATAAGTCCCTGAGGGAAGATTACGCAAATGAAGCCGCTGACGTCACTTCTTCTTCTTCTTCTGCTTTGGGTTTACTGGCAGGCCGCAAATAACTTCACGGCGTATACTGCCACCCGATGTCCCCGGCCGGAAGTCCCCGGAGTTGGGGACATCCTAGCAAATCGCCAGAACGCCGACACCTCCTAATAATGCTAATGCCAGCAAATACAATGGCGGCTTCACAAAACTTTTCAGAGTTTTACGGGGCGTGGTTTGCAATTCGCCCAGACAATCAGAAATTTGAACTTTTTTCTCCCCAGGCTAGCAGGCACTAAAAAGGGGGTAAAAGGTCTCATGAACTAAGTTCTCTTTTTTGGTGTGAACGCAAAATCCCAGGAACTATCGGAACTAAACGGGAAAAGTACTCTGGTGTGAAAGCGCTTAATGTTTCACTTTTAATAGTACCTACAGTGCATTACAAGAAAACTGGAGAGGTTGCTTTCTGTTTTTATATCGCCCCAAACTGTGGAGCAGCCTCCCATTTGATCTTAGAACGGCAACCTCAATTGGAGTTTAAAAAAGTAAATTAAAGACCTATCTTTTTAATTCGGCTTATAATTTCTGTAGTATCACTGTTCATGTTTGAATGTTTTCTTGTTTTTACATATTTTAATTTAATTGTGACCTTTTGTCATACTCTGTAAAGCACTTTGGTCTGCGTCAAGTGTATTATTATTATTATTATTATTATTATTATTATTATTATTATTATAAATGTATTTAGTGTCTGACTGATTTCTGTATTGATCCCCAGCGCTCGTCACCCGGCGGCTCTCAGAAAAGTTCCCGTAACGACTACATGAAGTCCGGCCTCTACTCCACCTTCACCATCCAATCACTGCAAGCCTCGCCCAACCCACAGCCAATCAAAACAGAGCTGCTGATACAACACGACGCCGCCGCCATGTTCGATCTAAGAGAGGTGAGAGATGCAGTTAAACAATATTTTTAACATCTTAATACATGATTGAATTCATTCCGCGTTAAGGATGGTATTCGACATTGAAATTTAAGCGTTTTGATAATCGACCAGAAATGAACAGCTATCTACATGAAGCTATCGCTGAAACAGCATTTGTATTTCACTGTGATTTTTGATGATGTAGTACTGAGAACTTTACATAAAGGAAAGTATAACCCAAAAGTATACTATATACAAGTACCAAAAGTAAAAGAACTCTCTATGCATAATAATGAATACAAAAGGATTGTATTTTATTTATCGATCCTTTTTTGGGGTTAATTACTTTAATGTTGCAGCTGATAAAGTTATTCTCAATTACTTACTATATACTGGCGAGTACCATAATAACAATAATAATAATGATGATTCTTAACCTCCTCTCTCAATCCTTCTTCTCCCTCCTCCTCCTCCTCCTCCTCCTCCTCCTCCTCCTCCTCCTCCTCCTCAGGTCTGTGTGATATCAGAGTCTCCTCCGTCAGTAGGAGGTTCGATGGACTCGGCTCTGCAGGTGATCGTCACTCAGCCGTCTCCGTGTGCCACTCCGGCTCTCAGCCCGCAGATAACCACAAACGCCACCAGCCAATCACAGGTCAGTGTGTTAGACACAGAAGAGCAATTAACGTTTTGTTCTACGACATCAAATACGTCAGTAAATACCCCATTGGTGAATTTAAAAACAAGTGTCTAAACGAGACGACTAAACGTCACCACGCCCAACATTAGCCACCTTTAGCTTAGCGGTGGCGACGTGAAGTCATGTGACCGTGCTGTAGTTCCTTAATAGCCCAACATTAGCCGCCTTTAGCTTAGCGGTGGTGACGTGAAGTCATGTGACCGTGCTGTAGTTCCTTTATAGCCCAACATTAGCCACCTTTAGCTGAGCGGTGGTGAAATCCTGTGACCGTGCTGTAGTTCCTTTATAGCCCAACATTAGCCTCCTTTAGCTTAGCGGTGGTGACGTGAAGTCATGTGACCGTGCTGTAGTTCCTTTATAGCCCAACATTAGCCACCCTTAGCTTAGCGGTGGTGACGTGAAGTCATGTGACCGTGCTGTAGTTCCTTAATAGCCCAACATTAGCCTCCTTTAGCTTAGCGGTGGTGACGTGAAGTCATGTGACCATGCTGTAGTTCCTTTATAGCCCAACATTAGCCACCTTTAGCTTAGCGGTGGTGACGTGAAGTCATGTGACCGTGCTGTAGTTCCTTTATAGCCCAACATTAGCCACCCTTAGCTTAGCGGTGGTGACGTGAAGTCATGTGACCGTGCTGTAGTTCCTTAATAGCCCAACATTAGCCGCCTTTAGCTTAGCGGTGGTGACGTGAAGTCATGTGACCATGCTGTAGTTCCTTTATAGCCCAACATTAGCCTCCTTTAGCTTAGCGGTGGTGACGTGAAGTCATGTGACCATGCTGTAGTTCCTTTATAGCCCAACATTAGCCTCCTTTAGCTTAGCGGTGGTGACGTGAAGTCATGTGACCATGCTGTAGTTCCTTTATAGCCCAACATTAGCCACCTTTAGCTTAGCGGTGGTGACGTGAAGTCATGTGACCGTGCTGTAGTTCCTTTATAGCCCAACATTAGCCACCCTTAGCTTAGCGGTGGTGACGTGAAGTCATGTGACCATGCTGTAGTTCCTTTATAGCCCAACATTAGCCACCTTTAGCTTAGCGGTGGTGACGTGAAGTCATGTGACCGTGCTATAGTTCCTTTATAGCCCAACATTAGCCACCCTTAGCTTAGCGGTGGTGACGTGAAGTCATGTGACCGTGCTGTAGTTCCTTAATAGCCCAACATTAGCCGCCTTTAGCTTAGCGGTGGTGACGTGAAGTCATGTGACCATGCTGTAGTTCCTTTATAGCCCAACATTAGCCTCCTTTAGCTTAGCGGTGGCGACGTGAAGTCATGTGACCGTGCTGTAGTTCCTTAATAGCCCAACATTAGCCGCCTTTAGCTTAGCGGTGGTGACGTGAAGTCATGTGACCGTGCTGTAGTTCCTTTATAGCCCAACATTAGCCACCTTTAGCTTAGCGGTGGTGAAATCCTGTGACCGTGCTGTAGTTCCTTTATAGCCCAACATTAGCCACCCTTAGCTTAGCGGTGGTGACGTGAAGTCATGTGACCATGCTGTAGTTCCTTTATAGCCCAACATTAGCCACCTTTAGCTTAGCGGTGGTGACGTGAAGTCATGTGACCGTGCTGTAGTTCCTTTATAGCCCAACATTAGCCACCCTTAGCTTAGCGGTGGTGACGTGAAGTCATGTGACCGTGCTGTAGTTCCTTAATAGCCCAACATTAGCCGCCTTTAGCTTAGCGGTGGTGACGTGAAGTCATGTGACCATGCTGTAGTTCCTTTATAGCCCAACATTAGCCTCCTTTAGCTTAGCGGTGGTGACGTGAAGTCATGTGACCGTGCTGTAGTTCCTTTATAGCCCAACATTAGCTTTTTATTTCTGGAGATTGCATTTGCACTTCAAAAATTATATAAAGATGTGTTAATAAATGTTTGTTTACCATGGAGTTTATTTTCTGAAATCCAATGGTCATGGTCAATAATCCTCCCTGCTCCACTCTCTTTGTCCCAGTAACAAACTGGTCCTTAACCACTACTTGTTGCACTCATCCTTCCATCCTCTGTATTTTTCCCCAGATTCCCCTGCCTCCCGCTCTAAACGACCCTCCTCAGATTTATCTCACCAGTGTTGGGGATCCTTCCTCTCTCACCCCCATTATCCCCATCGGAGGGTCCAATCCTGTGCCCCCCCCTCACATATCCATGGCTCCTCAGATGCAGGAAGACTGTGGGGGAATCACCAATAATGCCAGCTACCCTCCTCACCCCCAAACTGCTCCTCACCCGAATCATCAGCCTGTTTTTGTCATCATCAAACCCCCTCCCACACAGCAAATTCAGCATCAGGCGGCCATGACGGCTTCTCCTCTCTCCGTCGCTCCTCTTCCTCCATCTTCTGTCCGTCCTCTTCCTCTTTCTCCTTCTTCTGTCCGCCCTCCTCCTCCTCCTCCCATCATCATCAAGGAGGAGAACCTGCCGTCGGAGGAGGAGGAGCTCCTGAAGATGGTGCCTCTGGAGGAGAAACAGGTGGAGGAGGTGAGAGAGAGAATAATCTGATATTTTCAGAATGTTCTGGATTCAAAATTGAAAGCATCACAGAGAGTCCAGATGTCTGCTGCCTCGTTCCTCAGACTGATGACCTGTTCGTCTCTCTGCTCCTCCCCCAGGTCCCTCAGCTGACCTGTCGCTCGGGGGAACTAGAGCCCCACATCACCATCGTGGAGAGCCCCCCCCCCACCTGCATGGACCCGGGGGTCGGAGGTCAGCAGCCTGCAGGCGAGGGCAAGGACACGCTAACAGGTAACGGAAAACTGTTCTCACTGAGGAGTTTCTCACACAGAGAGAATGTACCAAATTATCCACAGAGGCTTTCATTGAACCATTATGTAGATTCTGTGATGAGGAAGAGGAAGAGGAAGAGGAAGAACAGATGCATTTATTTTTTTATTGTCCACATGTTGCAAGTCTGTGGTCTTAGGGCCCGTACACACCGAGCCGATTTCGGCCGTCGATGAGCGTCCTGTCGCCAGATTGGTGTGTCCCGCACCGTCGTGTCTTTTCGGGCCGTGCCGGGCTGTCGGCAAAATAAATCACTCTGATTGGCTGTTCAGCTTAGCGAATCGGTGCATGAGAAGCGAAACGGAAGTGAAGAAGGCACACACAGATGGCTATTTTTAATTTTCCAGTACCGCACTAAACATGTTTTCGATGATAAGTCAATGTATGTTCTTTGTATATATCACCCAGTCTGTCTTCCGGTTGTTGCCTCTTTTGAATGACGAATACACACTACCGCCGCCTGCTGGTAAGGAGAGTTATTGCCAATCAAGCATGCGCAGTGCGTACGTGCTACTTGGCCGTCGGCTGAAGTCTTTGCGGTGTGTTCCAGTGAGACACATGGCCGAGACGCAGGAGACGTGAGGGGAAACAACAGTCGTGTCCTTCGGTGTCAGTTTGGTGTGTCCGGGCCTTTACGTGTTATAATTGGCTGATGACACTCAATATTGAATTTACGCCCTTTCATATTTTATTTGGGCTTTTAGATGAAGACGGCACACAGTTAATAAATACAACTATTGTTCTCGCTGAAATACATATTTTTAAAACTCAATCAAGGAGTAATCTTAATTTCAGGTGTTTGAAGAGTAGATTCAAAATACAATTTCATTTGGAGAAGATTATTGCCACAAAAAATCAACACGCCATGAAATGGGAAATAATGAGCTCTAACGAAGAGCGGGATTAAAGGAACTATAAATATGCTTATATATAAATATGTTGTGTTTTTGGTTGTCAACCTATTTTTGTTTGTGAAATGTTGAAGTGGGGTTTATTTCTTCTGCTTTTGTTGTTTTGTTTTTGTCTGAGATGGGAATGTCATCCCCTATATGTTATTGTTATGTCCATGTTTGTGTCTTAAGATAAAAAAAAACAAACAGGCTTTCACAGTTAGATGTTTCTGTCTCTCAGGTCCCTCCGCCCCCCCGGAGACCCCCTTCTCAGCGATGACTCCTCATGTGACTTCAGACGCTGTTCCTCCAAAACCAAAGAAGCCCCGAGGCCTCGAGCTGCCCTCCTCCCCCTCCCTCCCCCCCGGCCTCTCCCTGGATAAGGTTTGTACGAAACACTTGACATATAAACACACAGAGAAGGCAAGAGTACACATATCCTTTAATCAAATAGAAGTACAGATACTCGTGTTTAAAAATACTCTGGTGAAAGTAGAAGTACTGACTAAACTTCTTTACTCAAGTCAAAGTAAAGAGGCTTTGAAATGTACTTCAGTAAAAAGTACCCATAACTAGCAGCTGTTTTAAAGAGTACCTGACCTCCCTTTATATTAATAGAACAATAATGTCCTTGTTAGCTAATGAATGTTTCCATGGTGACCAACGGCAACATGACAACGTTTTCATTGGTCCCTCTTCTTTAGAGAAGACCAGGAAATGATGGATACACGGATCGTGTTCAAATCGATAGGCACGCAATGACTCTAAATAATAATGATCATGCCACCAAACACACATTCAAAAGAATAACTTGGAATACAGCATTTGAGCTTCTAGGATTTAGGTCAAGCAGGTAGAAAGGTAGAGCCTGTGACATCACTTCCTGTTTCCCTCTGCAGGTGAACGCAGCTGTTAACAGCTTATTGGCTCCTGGATCTGCGACCAACACACTCACCCCGTCTGTCATCACCTCCCACTGTCTGGTAAACACTCCACTCGTGTGTGTGTGTGTGTGTGTGTGTGTGTGTGTGTGTGTGTGTGTGTGTGTGTGTGTGTGTGTGTGTGTGTGTGTGTGTGTGTGTGTGTGTGTGTGTGTGTGTGTGTGTGTGTGTGTGTGTGTGTGTGTGTGTGTGTGTGTGTGTGTGTGTGTGTGTGTGTGTGTGTGTGTGTGTGTGTGTGTGTGTGTGTGTGTGTGTGTGTGTGTGTGTGTGTGTGTGTGTGTGTGTGTGTGTGTGTGTGTGTGTGTGTGTGTGATCTGATGTCTCAAATCACACAAAAAATCTTCATATATTGAAATTAAACACACCCAAGCTTTGCAGAGTTTTTCCTGTTGTTCTGATGTGTGTGTGTGTGTGTGTGTTCAGACTCCGGTCCTGTTGACTCCCAGTCCTCTTCCCTCCACCATCCACTTCTGGAGCACCCTGAGCCCCATCGCTCCTCGCTCTCCGGCCAAACTCTCCTTCCAGGTAATACCTGCTCTTAAGACAAAATCCTTCATCCCCTCAAACTTTTAAATTCTTGATAGCTTTTTTAACTTGATTATTTATTTACTTATTTACTGTAATGCTATGAACTATTTATAGTGTAAATTACAGCCAGGTCACGTGTGACGACCTGCACTATAATATCTCACACGGTATATTCAGTTCAATGCAGATTTCCCAACAACACTTTCCTTATTTTTTATTTGAAATAACACAAATACAATACATAACAACATTGTTTGGAGATTTCAACGATACAGCGATTCTGCACTGCGGTCAGCTCAGCCGTCTCTCGAGTTATTATTTTTTCTGCCAATAGTTCTTCGTGAGATCGATCCTGTTGGACTCAGTAGGCTAGTCGTGAAACTACTCCCACAACAAGTACTATGAAGTACTTACTGTGTACTTTTTGAGTAATCCTCTGTCAATGTCCCCTCCTGAGAATGAGAATGCATATTTCTCTGTTATTTTGAATCAGCGTTGAAACACCTTCCTTCATGAGACTGATATTGTTGGACAGAGTATTTTAAGAGGATGGTAGACTTGATATCAGCAATACCTCCAGTCAGTACTCCGGCAGCAGCATTTTGACCCCTCGGAAAGTCTTGCCCGCTATTTAAATGGACTTTGATTGAAGTTAATAACAATATTGATATTCTATAGATATAGCATATTTGATGCAGTCTTTCTGATTTTTTTTTAAATAAAATACTGCAAATAAAGAATATTTGTAATGTGCTTAATAACATTCATTTTCTGGGCTTAAAATGTGTCTTGGCTGTTTTCGTTGTTAAAACAAATGGACCGTAGTTACACGGATTGACCGTCCTCATCTGCGCTCTTATTTTGAAAGACTTCCGGTAGCAGAATATGAAAAAACAGGTTTTTTTTCTTCTGTTTTCTAGTGATTTTATTTTTTGTTTTGAGAAGTAAAAAATGAAAATCATCCCGTTTTTTAAGTTTAGTAAATCCATTTTTGACCATGATAAAGAAAAACGCCTTGTATTTCAATTTTGGGTTTTCAGTTTGAAAACGAAAATCAAATATCCAGTCGTTTTTTGTTTTTGAATATCCTTTATAATTTGAAGCAGTAGCTTTAATGTTAAAGTTGACGGTATCATCCGTAGAGTTCCTCTTTAAACAGAAAGTATGATTTGTAGGTTGGTCACAGCTCTGCAGAGTTCACACTTTATCTCACGGCTTCTAAAGGTTTCACAGGTTTGTGCTCGCTGTTCACTGAAACCACAGCATGGGCTTCACTCTTCACCTTTTAGAAACAAGTATACGTACTGACAACATTAATCACAGCTTTAATGCCACTAAATTATTGGAAAGTGTTCCCAAAAAGATGTTGGGTCTTAATCTGAATCCAGCTCATTAAGCACTAAGTTATTAACCTCTATTTATTATCTAATTTGTATGACCTTAAATACACGAGCACACAACACGCACTGCATGAAACCTGTACCTGATCCAGGTCACGCCCACACACGCCCACACACGCCCACACACGCACGCACACACACACACACACACACACACACACACACACACACACACACACACACACACACACACACACACACACACACACACACACACACACACACACACACACACACACACACAATAAGCACACAACACGCACTGCATGAAACCTGTACACACACACACACACACACACACATACACACACACACACACACACACACACACATACACACAAACAAATAAGCACACAACATGCACTGCATGAAACCTGTACACACACACACACACACACACACACACACACACACACACACACACACACACACACACACACACACACACACACACACACACACACACTGTGTCTCTGCAGCTTTCTGGCTCAGTTTTGTTTGACTCCATCTGTTATCTGATACCCAATAATTAAAGGTTTAGTTCACCAGAGTTACTTTTAACATTATAATCCACACAACACAGAACACACTTTTTATAGGGGCTAAAGTCTAATAAGGAAATAACCAAGTTGTATTTGTCGCAGCAGTATTAAGAGGACATTCAGGAACCGGTGTCAACAACAACAACAACAACAACAACAACAACCTCCTCATTATTAGTTATTATAAACTTCATAATAATCAGAGTTGAGTCCATTTTGAAACAATTTGAAAATGTTTCATTGATTAATTGTCTTCCTCTGGTGAGAAAACAATCTCTGGTTTATTAAAGTAGTGTTTGTTGCACTTTGTCGCCTCCTGGTGGTACAGCCGGGAAATACAGGATGACACAAAATAGGTATTTAGTTTATCTGTAATGGATTTATTTAGTAATTATTCAGTAAATCACTCTGGATATATATTTAATGCACATTTTAAATACATGAATAAGTCTTGCCATTACATAAATGAATATGCCTTTTAATAAATAAAAATATAAATTTGACGTCTCTAAACTGTTGACCAATCACAACAGAGCCGGCCAGCTAACCAATCAGAGCAGACTGGGCTCTGGTTTCAGACAGAGGGTGAAAATAGGTGCTGCAGCACAGGAAGTGTGAGAAAAATAAAGAACTTTTTGAATATTAAAACATGGAGACATGTAGAGACACTACATACTGATATACACCTGAACATCAGCAGGAGAGGACTCTTTAAAGTAGAGACACTACATACTGATATACACCTGAACATCAGCAGGAGAGGACTCTTTAAAGTAGAGACACTACATACTGATATACACCTGAACATCAGCAGGAGATGACTCTTTAAAGTAGAGACTCTACATACTGATATACACCTGAACATCAGCAGGAGAGGAGTCTTTAAAGTAGAGACACTACATACTGATATATACCTGAACATCAGCAGGAGAGGACTCTTTAAAGTAGAGACACTACATACTGATATACACCTGAACATCAGCAGGAGAGGACTCTTTAAAGTAGAGACACTACATACTGATATACACCTGAACATCAGTAGGAGAGGACTCTTTAAAGTAGAGACGCTACATATTGATATACACCTGAACACCAGCAGGAGAGGACTCTTTAAAGTAGAGACTCTACATACTGATATACACCTGAACATCAGCAGGAGAGGACTCTTTAAAGTAGAGACACTACATACTGATATACACCTGAACATCAGTAGGAGAGGACTCTTTAAAGTAGAGACGCTACATATTGATATACACCTGAACATCAGCAGGAGAGGACTCTTTAAAGTAGAGACACTACATACTGATATACACCTGAACATCAGCAGGAGAGGACTCTTTAAAGTAGAAACGCTACATATTGATATACACCTGAACATCAGCAGGAGAGGACTCTTTAAAGTAGAGACACTACATACTGATATACACCTGAACATCAGTAGGAGAGGACTCTTTAAAGTAGAGACGCTACATATTGATATACACCTGAACACCAGCAGGAGAGGACTCTTTAAAGTAGAGACTCTACATACTGATATACACCTGAACATCAGCAGGAGAGGACTCTTTAAAGTAGAGACACTACATACTGATATACACCTGAACATCAGTAGGAGAGGACTCTTTAAAGTAGAGACACTACATATTGATATACACCTGAACATCAGCAGGAGAGGACTCTTTAAAGTAGAGACACTACATACTGATATACACCTGAACATCAGCAGGAGAGGACTCTTTAAAGTAGAGACGCTACATATTGATATACACCTGAACATCAGCAGGAGAGGACTCTTTAAAGTAGAGACGCTACATACTGATATACACCTGAACATCAGCAGGAGAGGACTCTTTAAAGTAGAGACACTACATACTGATATACACCTGAACATCAGCAGGAGAGGACTCTTTAAAGTAGAGACGCTACATATTGATATACACCTGAACATCAGCAGGAGAGGACTCTTTAAAGTAGAGACGCTACATACTGATATACACTTGAACATCAGCAGGAGAGGACTCTTTAAAGTAGAGACGCTACATATTGATATACACCTGAACATCAGCAGGAGAGGACTCTTTAAAGTAGAGACGCTACATACTGATATACACCTGAACATCAGCAGGAGAGGACTCTTTAAAGTAGAGACACTGCATACTGATATACACCTGAACATCAGCAGGAGAGGACTCTTTAAAGTAGAGACACTACATACTGATATACACCTGAACATCAGCAGGAGAGGACTCTTTAAAGTAGAGACACTTCATACTGATATGCACCTGAACATCAACAGGAGAGGACTCTTTAAAGTAGAGACACTACATACTGATATACACCTGAAGACCAGCAGGAGAGGACTCTTTAAAGTAGAGACACTACATACTGATATACACCTGAACATCAGCAGGAGAGGACTCTTTAAAGTAGAGACACTTCATACTGATATACACCTGAACATCAGCAGGAGAGGACTCTTTAAAGTAGAGACACTTCATACTGATATACACCTGAACATCAGCAGGAGAGGACTCTTTAAAGTAGAGACACTACATACTGATATGCACCTGAACATCAGCAGGAGAGAACTCTTTAAAGTAGAGACACTACATACTGATATACACCTGAACATCAGCAGGAGAGGACTCTTTAAAGTAGAGACACTACATACTGATATACACCTGAACATCAGCAGGAGAGGACTCTTTAAAGTCTAATGTTTTATATATATCTAATATACTTAAATAAAGTCATGACAGGTCATCACATGATCGAGTTTTCAGTAAAGATATAAATATTCAGTGGCAGCTTTCTGGACAGATGAAACACTCAGAGCAGATTATACGGATCTACATGAAGCTTAACTTAACTGCGTGCGTGTTTATAAGAAGAAGTATAGGATTACAGCTGCTTTAATGTTTTCTGCTTTAAAGTCACTTAGGGACATTTTCCATTAAACAAAGGAATATCTGATTCTCTAAAAATAAAAAGGTTTATTGATATCATATTTCATTATATACTTCTGATATTCATTTTCTTCCATATTTATCTTTAAAAACGAATTTATTTTACATATTTTTGTGGTATTTATTTTATCGCGCTGGAACGCAGGGTGTGTTAAATCTCCTGGACGGCGAGGCGGCCAAGCACTTTGCTTTTGGGAAATGTTCAAACATAAAGCCGGAAGAGTTTTAAACCCACGTGTCGACTGACTGCTCATTTTAAGTAATGCTTAGTAATGCTCTCAGATCACACACGAGAGCTCCGTTATTACCAAAACCTACACTTGTACAATTATCGTGACTGTCAACACATTTGCATTATGGTGTCTTGTTATCAAAATACCAAAGATCTACCTTACACTGCAGGAAGGAAAACTACAAAATAGCTGGATGTTGAATCACTGTATTCACCAAAACAAACTATTTCAAATGTAACGCAGGATAAATTTGTTGTCCGTGCAATCATTTTAGTTTATATCCTTAGGTTTTAAACGATCACACGTACTCAGAACAATGGCTTTAACCTTATCTTTTGCCAGAGTTCAAAATCATATAATGTTTGTGGGGGAAACTTCTGTAGCAGGACTCAGAGAGACACGAGGAGAGCTGGAGCTCTGATGGCAAACACTGACGGTTTATTTGGAGTTACGGTGAATTGACAAGACAGGTGGTGTGTCACGAGTTGACACAGCGGTTGCCAAACCAATTCTGAAGAACTCTTTCTGCAGCTCGATGTTTTAACTAGTTCAGAGTGTAATAATCAACATTCTTCATCAGCGAGACTAAACAATGATGGACCCTGAATCTAACTAGAGCTCTATTCATTATGTGCGCCAGGGATCCTTCGTCCCTGAACAGTAAACGACCTCATGGCGGCTTGTGCTCGGTCATAGACTGGCAACAACAATGCGCCCAAGCTGCCCCTCCTTAAGAGAGATAGCAGCAATACCCAAGGCCGTAGACCTATGCCATGGGAAAGGAGACAGTGAAGAGAGAAAACGATGAACTGGGTCGAAGGTTGAATACCTAAGCAAATTATTCCCTAGCAACGGTTTTAGTGCTAAACCCTCCTGTCTACCAATAAAACACAATTCATAAAATAAAATAAGAACACTTAATTACTCTATACAAAACATAAATAAAATAAATCATTTAACTATTAAATATTACAAAACAATGTAAAGCTCTAGCAATAATAAAAACATATTTAAAAAAAAAACATTCAGTTATATAAAATACAGGTAAGGATAAACTCTTCAGCGCTGCAGAGAAAGCTGGCCATTTATTTAATTTAATTAACTATTACAAATAAAATATGTTAAATGTTTTTTAAATCTGATGATAAAGAGACATTTAAAGGCATACAAGGTATTTTAAAAGCAACAACGGCAGCTTGAAAGACTCGTTGACAATGTTTTGTAGCATATCTAAAAAAAACTCCATTTACAGTCGAGTCTGTAAAAGTAGAAAACCAGCAGTAGAGGTTTGAAGAACCAGAAAATAAAATGCTAGATTCTGTCTGTTTCATTTTTTTCAAGCATCTCTTTATTAGTTTTTATGCTTAGAAATGACACTTAATAAACAAGACAGACTTTACGTACTATCAGTAAAACAGAAAGAAGTAAAGAAAATAGAAACACAGCCCAAATAATATTCAAGTGTCTTCATCCTCCCAATCATGTTGTAGACCATTATGCTCCAGGAGTGGAGTGCACCAGCTGGGCGTAAAAAGTAGGTCTTAACTCTAACGTCGGGCTTAGCTACGTCCGACTTAGCGATTCGAATTTACAGCGAGGGCACCAATCCTGACTAGTCACGGTCGTAGCTGCGCATAGTCTTAAAATGCGCGGCTACGTAAACACATGCAAAACAGTAATGGTTGCCAACCAACACACGTCTACATAATTTAACACTCGAACTTCTCCAAGCTGTACACTTTTAGGAAAGGCCCCGTCAGCGTAGAATCTGAGCGCAATCAGCACCTGCAAGGTTGGGGAGAGCGGAGCGCTTCTGTCTGATCCGTGCTGGAGTTGAGGGGAGATCTCCTCGATTAATTCTAAAACGGCTTGTCTGCCGAAACGAAACCTCTCTATCAGCTCACCGAATAGATGTCCAGTGGGTTTGTTCGATCACAAATGACTCCTTCTCGTCTTAATGCCCTTTCGTCGTTACAACATGTTACAACTCTAACATGTTACAACCCTAACCCTAACGCACTGCCATTTTTATTTTCCTTCTTGCCTGTTTTACGTTACTATGGATACTAGTCTGTCTTCCCGATTTACGCCTGCTCCATACTGGGCGTAAAAGTTACACCCGGGCGCAACGCAGACAGGGCTTGAGTCTAAGTGGTGCACTAGTCATAACTTTAGTTTGGTCTTAACCTTCGGTTCTACGTCGGACGTAGAGTTACGCCCAGCTGGTGCACTCCACTCCAAGAAGTCGTAAAAGGTTTTCAAGATTTCCCAAAAACTATCCAGTTTGTTTTTAAGGAAAACACTTACGGCCCATCTACACTACAGGCATGAAAAAATCTTGAAGCTGGGCGTGTCTGAAGCTTGGCGATTTTTTGCGAGCAACCAATCACATGAATCTCCCGCCCCCGACATACAAAGCAATAGCAATGTTAAAACGAAGTAAACTGGATATAAACTCTCCAAACAGGCGAAAAAACGACCAGTTTCACCCACTGTCTCTGCCACCTCCCTCCATGCCTGGTTCCTCCGGTTTGTATCCCGGTAAATAGTTCCGGTCGTAAAGAACCGGGTGATTTGCTACCGTAATATCTCGTTTGGAATATGAGGAAATGAACTGCGGTCTGGCTCTCCCTGCTTGCACGCGGTTTGATTGGCTGCGCTTGCACTGGCGGGATTTGCATAAACGGGATTTGATTGGCTGATGCCAAGCATCGAGCCTCAAAAGTTGAACATTGTTCAACTTTTGATGCCGATAGATGCTCGTGATGCTTGCAAAGCCATGCCATGCTCCCCACAATGCAGTTCGGCGAAGATTAAAAATCTTCTACGTCACCCCATTCAAGTGAATGGGCGAAGCGTTGAAAGCATTTTTTGATGCCTGTAGTGTAGACGTACCGTTATCCTTTCAAGAGCAAGGTACGAGCTATTCACCGTTTAGCCTTAGATTCTGTCTTTTAATTCATAGTTATTATAAAAGAAATCCTGTCAGTCATGAGCGTCGCAGCCATTATATGAGGGTGGGACAAGTCCCCCCCACCTTTTAAAATGATTCGCTTAGACCCCTCCCACTTTCACCATGTGGAAAGTCCGTGAATCGGTCTATCCACTCGCCACTCGTTGTAGAGCGCTGTGTCAGTGCTTCATTATCAAATCCATTCCACTTGCTTATTGAGAAATGCCCAAATCAATGAAACTCCGTACCATGTTTTCACTGCTACTTTGTAACAAAGCAGATTCTCAGAGCCGTACACATGAACCGTACACATGCTGCGTTTTTTTGCGTAGCTGTGTCTTTAGTTGTAAGCACAGCGGCGATCTGTCATATCATACAATAAAGCCATAGAAAACAATAGGATACAGCAGTAAAAGTTATTCTGGGTCTTTGTGTGCATTACGAGCGCATTTTGTGTGAGCGAGCGAGAGAGAGAGAGCGCACGGTACTGGAGATTGGTGTTGTTAGCATCTGGTGCTAGCTGCGCTAACGTACATAAGGAGCTGTTTCTACAATAAGGAGGAGGAGAGCTCTCTCCTGTCAGACTGAGAGGCTGATAACTACAGCTCAGTGAGGTAAAGGACTCTCTGAGGGTTTAGATAGGTCACTTTAGTCTAAGTAGTGGGTCTCAAACGGTTTGGTCATCATTTATGTAAACAAGTATTTCCAAGGCACTCCTTTTTATAAGATCATTATAAAAAACAAGAGAATAACAGGTATGAAATTATTCCAACTCATACTATAGGACAGCAAAACAAAAATACAGTTTAAAAGGGGAGTGATTTGTAAAATATGCATAAAGAAAAAGTAAGTCTGTTTACATTTCTGTTTCACATGGGTGTTGTTGAGATGTATCCGTATATTAGTCGCCCATGCCCTCAGTAGTTTTTCTGTATTTCCTCCATAATGTCACCTGAATAAATGAGTGTAATTAAAACATTGGCCTCTCTCTCTTTCCCCCTCTTTAGTTCCCCACTAACGGCAGCAATCATATCCACATCCCGGCTCTCAGCGTGGACGGCCTCTCCACTCCCGTGGTTCTTTCCCCCGGACCCCAGAAGCCCTGAGTCTCCTCCCCGCTCACAGAGCTCCTCACTGGGCTCACAACTCGCCTCGCCTCCCCGAAGGAGATCTGGACCTCCAGTGAAAACCAGGAACCACGTAGTGTTTGGGCGCTCCACTGGTAAGACTGGGAGATGCAGATTTTAGTCAATGGGGACGTTTCACTCGAATACTCTGGAGAAGTCATCGTCAGGAGTCCCAGAGATTTATGTTCTGAGATTATATGTAAAGGTGCAGAGAGCAGGATGTCTGGGCTTCATCCTCCTCTGACTCTCATTTCTGTCAGAGGTTTTATTACCCATGATAGATTGGAGACGCGGGGAATAACGGGACACTTGAACGCAACTTGAGAAGACGGACGAGGTGGAGGGATCTATTTTTTCTACTTCTAACGGGGCTGCAACCACCGACGGTACTTACGGATATTTTTAATGGATGTCACGGTCGTTTTCTGTAACGGAGAAAAGCAGCAAACTGGAAGCAGAGTTTTGACTGGAGAAGCTTTGATTTAATAAAGATTATTAAACCTGAAGGCCTGTCAGACATTTTTAAAAGAACCAGAACTCGAACTCATGAGGAAACTTCTGGATTTTCCTCAAAAATCTTGCTTTTCTGGGCTCTTTATCGTCTGTTTCTTTTATAAAAAAGTGCTTATTTATTCCTGTTTACGCCCTCTCTCTGCAGGGCGAGCTTGATTTGATGGCTTTTATTCCTGTTGGATCGTTCATTTTATAAACCCCCCCCCCTCCGCTGGATTTATCAGACTTGTCAGGGCGCTTTAGGGGATTTTGCTTCGCTCTTATTGGCCGCTTTTTTAACGGCCACGCCTTTTTCTCCAGTTATGCATGGCCTGTTATTGGCTGAACTACACATGACTTTTGAACGGACCAATCACAGAGGAGGTATGATGATGGACCTGAGCTACACACGCTACACAAAGCCAAGTTATTTCTCTGTGAAAGTCTCTCTAAATGTGACAGATTGTATATTTTCTAAAAGAGTCTTTGACGAAGACGAACTGAAGTGACTTTATTTGCCACATTCCTCGGGCTTTAACGCGCTGATAGGTGTTTGTTTTAGTGATAAATTACCGCTAATCATTTTTTAATTTCAGCGTTCATTCCAGACGTAAGCAGATCTTTGTTGAGCAGCTTCTAGCTATGAATGTTTTCTTCTGCCTATCGATCCTAAAAGCCTCGGATTCTTGGTGTTGTACCGACGCAGTGATGTTGCCACAGGTTTTTAATAACATCAGTTTTTAGCACAAATAATGGTCCAGTTTAGTAGGATTTGACGGGTTTATCGGCACAAAAGTTATATAATGATCATAACGATGTTTTCATTAGGGTGTAGTCACAAAAAAATTGAAGAATCGTGTTTTTGTTAGGTGGAAATGAGCCCTTCGTAACTATAGAAACCCTGAGTCTGCCATGTATCTACAGAAGCCCAGGAGGGACAAACCAAACTGTTGTCAGCTTGGGTTTAGTGCTGCGAAAGAAACAGAAGATGAAGAAAGGGAAAATACGAGGACAACATTTTAGTTTTGTGGCTCCATAAAGGTTTTACTCAAATCCTCTGAGATGCACAATGTTTTAAACTTGTGGCAACATCCAAACCTGCGGAAACAGACACGTTTTCTAGAGTGAACCTTACGTTTTGTGTTCAAAGTAGGGCTGTACCGAAGAGTTGGAAACGTTATTTCTGGCATGTCTATTTATGGTGTTTGAATCGAATATGTGCACACTGTCAGACCGAGATTAGGGCTGCAAAAAATGAGTATTACCAAGAACTCCAGAGTGTTGTAAAGTCTTAAAGTTAACATTTATTTAAAGAAAAGAACACAATATTCGTGCTTTAAAAAATACTGTTTGCTATCCCGCATGCTGCAAACAAAGGGAGGCAACAGTTATATGCATTAATATATATAATTGATATATCATTTGAAAACTATTAAGTCAAAAGTCAAATTAATAATTTTACTCAGATTGAGGATTTTGTTTTGTGGATGGTTTTAAAGGGGATTTAGGGTAATTCAATATGAGAAAATGACAGAAATGAACAGAACAGAAGCTTTGAATGTAAAAAAGATAATTAAAAGACAGACGTTCGGTACAGCTCTCACAGAAAGGCCCAAAAAACAACTGCACATTTTCTACAACGTTTTTGGGTGATTTTGAAGCTAAAACTGACCCTTGTTATGGTTCTTCTGAACAGACTGTTGTTGTTGTTGTTATTGTTGTTGTTCTTACTGATGCTGGCTTATCTCTGTTGTTGCCACGATAACCTGAACCGACTGTTGTTGTCGCCGTTGTTGTCGCTGCTGCTGCGGAGCATCTGACGCTCCTCCCCGTGATGACGCTGTTATTAACGTGTTGCTACGCTACTGTGTGTGTGACGCCGAGGCTGAAGACACACACACACGCACACACACAGACACACACACACACACACGCACGCACACGCACAGTCAGGAACTGATGCTGTGGCTTGAATAAAAAACGACAGTAACATTGAATACTGTTAGCTCGCTGCAAAAAGTAAAAATACGTCGAATAAAAGACGGCCGTGGCGCCATGTTTAAATAACACAGGATGTGACGTACACTACTGTTGAAAAGTTGGTAATATAAAAAAAAGATAAAGCTTGATTGGGTAACGTCAAATGTTTGTATACTAAAATATTTAATAGGTATATAAGGCTTTAAAAATATAGGTTTTAGGGTTTCTACACGGTCTTAATTTTAACAGCTTTATTTGAATATTAACCTTATTTATTAATATGATGATTATATAATATCTTTTTAGAAGCAAATTAAAATGGGAACAAAGTATTTTTTGGGGGCCAAAATAAAGTGGGACGAATTCTTAATTAATGAATAGATAAATAAGTAAACAGTCAATAATCATGGAGGGTTTCTCGAGGGAACATTTACTACATCGAAGTTTGATCAAAATCTATTTTAAATACATTGTTTTGCTCAATCCCAAACAGTTCTTGGCTTGTGAACCCTTTCAGCTGCTTTCAATGTTGTTGTTATTTATTTATCTACCACTTTATATAATGTTTGACACTCAGATTTCAGCACAGAGGTATTTAATCAGCCTGGACAGAGATCCAAAATGTCCTCAGCTGTCGCCCCTAACTTGAGACATTTAAATATAAACGTCTCCACACATTTTAAACCACTGCTCAGTTCCTGACGCTGTGATTTCCCAGCCTCGGCGGTGACGTGAACGCAGCACCAAGCCATCGTGTTTCGACTGTTCCTTCTTCTTCTACTACTGCAGCATGACTCTATTTTTCTATCAGACGCCGTGTTTCTAACGAGTTTAAAGAGCGACGAAGCCTTAACGACGAGCTGCATCTTCATCGTGTTTTTAAAAAGAGATTTCCTCCAGATGATGAAGATGATGAAGAAGAAGAAAAATAATAAGCCATTTTTAGAGAAAAAAGCTGAATTCTGGATGAAGGTTTTTGAGTCTTTTAACGTTGAGTTTCTCTCACCAGCAGAACAGGAAGAATGTTTTTATATCGATCAAGAATTGTACGCTTTCTTGGACGTACGCTGTAAAAAATGATGTGCCACTTTAAAGAGGGAATTATGTAAAAACAATTCAAAATCAAAATGATATTTAAACATTTTTCATTACATATATTTAGTTTTTAAAATAGTGTTTTTTGGTATTCCAACTTAACAATATGAAGGTCTAATATTTTTCCATTTATCGATTCCTTGATACATTTATTATTATTAATAATTGAATGTAATTGTTTGCCTGACTGGCCATCGTAATCGGGCTCTTTGAAGATCCAAAAAGCCACGTTTTTCTTACATTTCTGATCGGATTGGCAAAAACTTCAGAATTTGTAATTGACCGCCATTCAAATGACAGCATTGTTTAAAAATAAATGCATTAATAAAACTGGAAATATAATTTAATTTTTTTTTTTTTTACAGAAATAAATATGTTAAATATTTCCCTTTTTATGTAGTGAAGTAGAGCATGGGATGTACTCAATAAAGTGTAATTGAATACAACATTGAAATATGTAAATGTGCTATGTCGGTTAGATTATTTGAAAAATTATCCTGAATATTCTGGTCAATATTGAGATCTTTGAATATTAAGAATTTATTGAATTGTCCTTTATAAATAATTGTTTCACCGGTGGATTTCCTTTTAAATTTAAATATAATTCTACTTTAAACCAATTAAAAGAAAGGTTATCTTGTTTACATAATTGTTGGAAGCAGTGGCGATTCTAGAGTCTGTGGGGGCCCCAACACACTCTCTCCCCCCCCCCCCCCCCCCCAGAGCGGAGCAAGGCAACGAAACTTAAAATAAGAAGCAGCATTTCACGGCGCGCTATGCATGGGGCCGCCTTGAGGGAGTTTCCCGACATGTCGTTGCAGTAAATTAAAGGGTGTTTCATGTTGTCGTTGCTGTGGACCTTCTTAATCTACCTTCTTTTGGGGCCCCCTTCTGGTCCGGGGTCCCCTTCTGGTCCGGGGCCCCCTGCCTTGCCTGTTCGCGAGGTGCGCCCCTGGTTGGAAGCCACCATCACAATTTCTAATTTTAAAAAATGACCAAAATCTCCTATCATTTAAATCAGTCTTAATTTATATATTAAAGTGAAAATGAAGAGCTGTAGAAGTCCCCAGTTTATTAAGCTTGTATTTTAATGTTGAACTTCTGTTGTAAGTGGAGTTTCCTCATTATTTCGAAGTAAAACTGGCACATTATTTTTCACACATGTCCATTAATCCACAGAAAGACGAGGGGTTTGTGAGTGGATCATAAAGACGAGATGTTCTGTGAAGACGTTGTAAATCAAAGCTCTCATTAACGTGTTTTATTCTCTGATCGCTTGAAGTTTCTCTACATTCATATATTTAAAACATCTGGAGCTTTCTGTCTGACCCGCTGTGGAGAATCACATCGATCTGAAGTGAGTTAATCATTAAAATAAGTATTTTTCGACACGTTTTTCATCATGTAACGTCCGACGGCATCTCACACGGCCAAAAGTATAACGATCACTTCTTAAAAATCATCCAGCTTCATCTCAAAAGAACAGATACGGTTTTACATTTGATAAAAAAAGTCACAAATCGAGACGTCAAGGTGTTAACATCACTTTTAAGGATCAATTAGGAGGTGGTACAAGTACTCTTGTACTTGTAGATCTTGTACTTGAGTAAAAATAGAAGTACTCAGATCTTGTACTTCAGTAAAAGGAGAAGTACTCAGATCGTGTACTTGAATAGAAGTACTCAGATCTTGTGCTTGAGTAAAAGTAGAAGTACTCAGATCTTGTACTTGAGTAAAAGTAGAAGTACTCAGATCTTGTGCTTGAGTAAAAGTAGAAGTACTCAGATCTTGTGCTTGAGTAAAAGTAGAAGTACTCAGATCTTGTGCTTGAGTAAAAGTAGAAGTACTCAGATCTTGTACTTGAGTAAAAGTAGAAGTCCTCAGATCTTGTACTTGAGTAAAAGTAGAAGTACTCAGTCAAAATGTTCCTCAAGTAAAAGTAGAAAAGTATTCTCATCAAAATATAGTTAAAGTAGCGACAGTAAAAGTAGTGATTGTGCAGATTGGTCCATTTCAGAATAATATATATGATATGTTCAAATCCTCCGTACATTAATACCAACAGGCTAAACATATGAATCTTTGGCATAAAAAAACTAAATATTTAGATTAGGTTTTAATTAGCTGATTTTGACCACATGCTTTTGGCCGTGAAATTATTTTACAGCTGCTGATGATCAGTGAAAATAATCAGACAGGAAGCTCTGGAGTCAGATGATTGACAGGTCGTGTGATGATTGACAGGTCATTAAAAGAGCTAACTTCTTACCCTTTTTTACATCAGATGTTTTGTGTACATAGATGAAATATAATCTGAACATACAAATCTATATATTCTGTACGGCTGAGGGTATGTTGATAATGTGCTGTTTTCTGTGGCCAATCGTCGCTGTCAGATCCTGCGTGGTCCCGCCCCTCCTCGGCTCTGATTGGCCGAGGGGTTTATTGATGTAAAGGGGCGGAGCCTGCTTTTATTTTTCTGAGACAGAGTTCTATGTGTCATTTACTGGAGAAAAATATTAAAAGAAAAGCTATTTTTTATGGACATGACTTGATTTTGTTGGTGTTGATGATTTTACACCTGATTCCTCTTGTTTTTCACATGCAAAACACACAACTGTTTTTGTACAAATACCTCATTAACTACACATTTCAGGTATTTTGACTTCACTTGAGTATTTTCCTCTCTTGTCTCCTCTCTTATCTTTGTTCATGTCTCCTTTCTTTGTCTCTCTTGTCTACTTTTCTCATGCCCTTGTCTCCTCTCTTGTGTCCTTTCCTCGTTTCCATCTACTCCTTATATCCTCATCTGTATTTACACTCTTGTCTCCTCGTTTGCCTCCTCTCTTGTCTACTCTCCTATATCCCCTATCATGTTCCCTCCTTGGCTTATCTCCTAGTATCCTATTATTGTCTCCTCTCCATATATCCTTGTCTCCTCTCTCTCCTCTCCTCTCTCCTGTTTCATCTCTCATCTCCTCTCTTTATATTTCTACTTCTTACTGATTTAGTTTAAGCTAGCAAATATAGATTTTTACACAATATATATGTAACATGTTTATAAAAGAAAAGGTGTTTTGTTATCAATTTAATTTAACAATTTGTTGAATCACATGAAACAAATTGGAAATGGTTTGATGGTTTGAACCATATTTCACTGAGTTGTGAAGATGATAAAAAATAATGTATCTTTTCATGAAGTCTTTAATTCTAATATCTGATCATGAAGTTAATCTGTGTTTACGTCTGAACTCTGAAATGTTTTCCCCCGTCATGTTTTCAGATGATTCATAATCTGCTGACTCATCACTTATGATCTAAACCCTGATCAATAACACACACGCACACACACACATACCATGTATACATCACTTCAGGGGACATTACATGGACTTGCATGCATGTCCTGGAGACTTATCCTAACCTTAACCATAACCAACACATGCCTAACCCTAACCAAGTCTTCATCCTAAAATGAATGATTCCTCCATTATGTCCCCATAAGGGAGGAGAGTCCGCACACGTGACTGTGTAAACAGATTTAGGTCCCCACAAGGATAGTAATGCTAGACCACACACACACACACACACAGTAGTGATCGATAGGATTTCTCCTCGAGCTGAAATCTGCTGACAGCGACATAAACCGGAGTCACTACAAGAAGAAATAATCATACAGTTATTATTAATTCCTCCTGAATAAATGTACATTGTTCTTCACATGTTTTAAATGCCATTATCATTTTACATTTGTTATTATCATTATATTTTTGATTAGCTATGATTCTCTTCCATATATACAGACATAAGGTCATCCCCATCAGTATCATGATGAATTTATTTTTGAATGAATTATGATTTATTTATCATGTATTGAGTTGTGATGAGACAAAATATGTTTACACACACACACACACACACACACACACACACACACACACACACACACACACACACACACACACACACACACACACACACACACACACACACACACACACACACACACACACACACACACACACACACACAGAAAGAGATACACTCCTAATGGGAGTTCATGTTTACTTCAGTGCTAATCCAAACTAAGCTGGATTTCAGAGGCTGCAGGATTGTTTTCAGTCAGCGGGAGTTCAGTCTGGGAAAAACACACACACACTACACACACACACACGCACACACACACACACACACACACACACACACACACACAGCTGAGTACAGGCTGACATACATTTACAGAAAAACAGCACTGCATTGTGGGAGTTTTTGTGGTCAGAAACAAGTCCTGTTTCTCGCTTGAGGCCAGGGAAAGTCTCTGTGACCTTTTGACCTGTGCAGGACTATGGGGATCTGATCTGCATGCACGCACCTGATCAAGTTAGATGCCGCCTATCGCAGTGACGTCCCCTCAGATTCATCTGGTGACTCTTAAGAGGGGCCTGACCCATAGTTTGGAAACCACTGTTCTAAAGTAGCTGTGAAAGCAGCAACAACAGTGACATCATGCTCTTCATCATCATCATCTTCCTCAAATGTATCATAGTAAAGAAACGCTGAGTCAGATTTACTGGATCACATCATGACAGCAGACGTCTCACATTACATCACAAAGTGTGTGTGTGTGTGTGTGTGTGTGTGTGTGTGTGTGTGTGTGTGTGTGTGTGTGTGTGTGTGTGTGTGTGTGTGTGTGTGTGTGTGTGTGTGTGTGTGTGTGTGTGTGTGTGTGAGTGTGTGTGTGTGTGTCATGTTTTATATATATTAAACACTGCTTTTACAGTTTCTATAATTGTATTTTATTGTCTAGTTAATTTAATAAAATATCTTTCAGATGTTTTTCGTTTTTTATATTATAATAATAATAATAACACAATGATGCCTTAAACACTTCTGACTTTCTCAGCTCAGCATTTCTCATAACCTTTCTCTAAATTAAAGACCTTTTTATTTATTACAGTTTTAGTACATTTTTCAACACTTTGTAAAGTTTTTGTAGTTTTATTTTTAACAGCTTTGTATTTTTTATATTTTCACAGTTTTACAGTTTTTTTTCATATGTTTTAACAGCATTTACAGTACTTTAGTTTACACTGTTGTAATATTTCTATTTTTTTACAGTTTTATATTTTAAATATTTTTAGCAGTTTTATCGATTTCAAATTTTTTCAAATATTCTAGATTTAAAACATTATATTTTTACAGTTTTGTTTTTTTACAGTCTTTACAGTGCAGGCTACATGTCGTGCTCAAGGGATGAAGATATAAAGAGACACCAGAGAGACAGACAAGAGAGAGAGACAGGAGAGAGAGACAGACTGGAGAGAGACAGACAGGAGAGAGACAGACAGGAGAGAGACAGACTGGAGACAGACAGACAGACAGACAGACAGACAGACAGACAGACAGACAGACAGGAGAGAGACAGACAGACAGACAGACAGACAGACAGACAGACAGACAGCAGAGAGACAGAGAGACAGAGAGACAGACAGACAGACAGACAGACAGACAGACAGACAGACAGACAGACAGACAGACAGACAGACAGGAGAGAGACAGACAGGAGAGAGGCAGACTGGTGAGAGACAGACAGCAGAGAGACAGACAGGAAAGTCTAGGCAGAGAATCGCAGACTCACAGAGAGTCATTACAAGAATCTGGAGCATTACGTCATGTCATGCCCCCCTCCCTCCATCACCTCTGTGCAGCATCCGGGCTCTGATTGGTCCATCTCCCGGTGGCCTACAAACCTGATTGGCTGATGGGGAGTCAGCTGCTGCAGACCTGACAGAAGACAGGGGGGAGAGAAAGGGAGAGAGAGGGAGGGATGCTTCGGATAAAAAGCTCATCTGGATCACACACAGAACCTGAAAGAACCAGAACAACATTGTACTACTCCCACACCGGACTCCGAGGATTACACCGGACTGTGCCCGGCCAGGAGCGACTGTTTCCGGCCTGAGGTCCCGCTGAGGTCCCGCTGCGGCTCGGAGCTCCGGAGGAACAAGGTGAGAAACATGGGCGTCTGTCCTCCAGCCCACACCGGTCCGCATGCACGGCGCTCCGGAAGGATGATTATGTATATGTAATGTTACAATTATTCTTATTATAAGCAATTGTATAGGGTTTAAAACACTTTTAAGTTCGCTGTGAGGTTAAACAATGCTGCTGCGGGATTGTTAGGATATTATAACCGGACTATAGGAGTGCCATAAGTACGACTGTCCCTGAATGCATCGTCCGGCAGGTTTTACAGACCATGGTTTAAAATATAATTAAATTCAAGTTATGATTAGACAACATGCTGTTAGTGTTTATTTTTTTATTATAGGATAACAAAGCACAACGTTTAGTATAAACACTTACATTTTTAAGGCACAAACTAAGTATTTCAAATGTTTTAGGACTCTCACTTACTAAACTGGTACATTATACCAGTATGACCATATAATGGCTCAATATAGTGGCTAAAAACATTATTTTTAAATTGTTGTCTCTATCTTAATAGTTTACTCTGATTACTTTACCCCGTAAATAAAGCCTACAACAACATTATATGAAGTAAACAACAACAATGCTATATTATCAAAAGCTCTACTTTAAGAGTACCGTGTGTATCCCATGTTCACGTCACCACAGTATTTCCCTGGTTGACATGTCAGAAGCTGTTCAATCTGTCAGCTCCATTCATGTACCATCGGTCCCTAGTACTGACATTACCCATCATGCAGTTTGCAGTCTTCAGTCCTAACTGTCCAGACACCGAGGTATCCGACAGTCTGGATAACCTCATGTTTACTTGTTTGTTTGTCAACAGTCAGAGCTAAATGTCCCCAGAGGACTGAACCACTGGGTTGTTGGTTTGAAGTCTATAGTTTGTGCTGGTGGTCAGGACTTTTGATCACATGTTGGTCATCAATGGTTAAAGTGTGTTGTTGTTTATCTTGTAAACAATGGAAAAATCTCCTCTTAGAGACCGTCCCCTCTCCTCGTTTCCTTTCCTTATCTCATCTTCTTTTTTCCTTTCCTTATCTCATCTTCTTTAATCCTCTCTTGTCTCCCTATTATCTTCAATCATGTCTCCTTTCTTTGTCTCTCTCGTCTACTTTTCTAATTTCCTTGTCTCTTCTCTTGTTTCCTTTCCTCGTTTCCATCTACTCCTTATATCCTCATCTGTATTTGTCTCCTCGTTCGCCTCCTCTATTTATCTACTCTCCCATATCCTTGCCTTTTCTCCCAGTCCCTTATTCTTGTCTCCTCTCCATATCTCCTTGTCTCCTCTTTTTGTCCTGTCTTGGTTCCTCTCCTGCCTGTCCTCCATTGTCTCCCCCTTTGTCTCCTTTTCCTTATCCCTCCTCATCTCTTCTCTTGTCCTCTCTTGTCTCCTCTCTCATCTTATCCCTTGTCTCCTCACCTCATTTTCTTTACTGTCTTCTACTTGGTCTCCTTGTCTCCTCTTCTCATTTCCTTTAATTGTCTTCTCTCACTGTCTTTCAACTGTATCCTTCTTGTCTACTAAACTCCTCCTCTCTCCACTTGTAATCCTTTGTGGTTCTCTCTTTATCTCCTACCTTGCTTCCTCTCTTGTCTCTACTCTTCTTTCCTTGTCCATCTTCTTGTTCTCTTTTCGCCTCTCCTAGCCTATACAATCTTGTATCCTTGTGTCTCTTCCTCTCTCTATCCCTCCTCTCCTCTCTCTCCTCTCCTCCCTCTCCTCTCATCTCTCCTCTCCTGAGAGTGTGAGATGAAGACCGTCAGCAGGATCAGTAAATGTTGTGTAATAACTGAAAGTTGATAAAGTAGGTCGCAGAGTTTCCTCACTTTGTTTCACTCTCAGGGATGTTTCCACAGCAACAGCCGCTCAGCGTTATGTAAGGAGCTCCTTCACCTCCTCCCCTCCTTTACCTCCTTCACCTCCTCCCCTCCTTTACCTCCTTCACATCCTCACCTCCTCACCTCCTTCTCATCCTCACCTCCTCACCTCCTTCACATCCTCACCTCCTCACCTCCTTCACATCCTCACCTCCTCACCTCCTTCACATCCTCACCTCCTCACCTCCTTTACCTCCTTCTCATCCTCACCTCCTCACCTCCTCACCTCCTTCACATCCTCACCTCCTCACCTCCTTCACATCCTCACCTCCTCACCTCCTTCACATCCTCACCTCCTCACCTCCTTCTCATCCTCACCTCCTCACCTCCTCATCTCCTTCACATCCTCACCTCCTCACCTCCTTCACATCCTCACCTCCTCACCTCCTTCACATCCTCACCTCCTCACCTCCTTTACCTCCTTCGCATCCTCACCTCCTTCACATCCTCACCTCCTCACCTCCTTCACATCCTCACCTCCTCACCTCCTTCACATCCTCACCTCCTCACCTCCTCACCTCCTCACCTCCTTCACATCCTCACCTCCTCACCTCATTAACGCCTCCTCTCAGGTGAACCTTTCTAACAGTTAGAGTAGAAATACAACCCGGTCATCGTTACCCTGAAGCAGAGGAATAACCATCATAGGTTGGAGACATGCAAGAAAACATCAACCAGAATTCAAGAAGATTCAATGTGAAGATTCAGATTCCTTTTTGTCAGATTCCTTTATGGTCACTACACAGAGTACAGCCAAATTCCAAGAGTTCGCATACAGTATAAGTATCATTTTGGACCTATGATACATTGAACAGTACGTTTACAAAACAATACAACATTACCTCCAAATACAAGAACAATACGGTCAAGGCAGTAAAAAATGTAAACAAGTCAGTAAGTAAGTTATTCGGATTGTTAATACAAAATCAATGATCAACCAATAGTTGATTATAGGATAAGATAGTTGGTCCTTAGGGAAGTTAAAGAGCTAATCGGCAGTGTGTTAAACATTATTGTGAAATTGTCCATGTGCTCAATGAGTACTTATACTTTTTTTAACTTCAAGCATATTTTGATGTCAGGATGACCTCATGTTTACTTGTTTGTTTGTCAACAGTCAGAGTTAAATGTCCCCAGAGGCCAGAGGCCTGTACTACCAATCAGGATTTTTGTTTAGCGGCTGACTTCAGGGAAAACTCGGGGTTTCCGGTCCTACGACGCTGGTTCTCTTTTTAGCGGGCTAGATAACTTATGCTGAGCGGCTAGCCTGCTCCGAAGCCGGATAGGTTCCAGGAGAAGAGATCAACTCAGTGAAAGCACCGCCTGCTCAGAGCTCAGTGTGCGGAGGAAAAAACTGCCGTTGCAGGAAAGACGGCCGGCCAAAATCACCGACTGTGTGAACGTGAAAATGAACAGAACATAACCTCCCATCTTCAGAGCAATCTGACTATTATAACTATTATACTATTATGTTAAGAAAACTTAATTAAATATCTGCCACAACATAAGTAACCGGATCAGAGTAACATTAAGTACAGTCCGCGGCATATCACATCATAATGTATCATATATCTCCTTATCTGAGTCAGCTGAGCCGTATCTGGCCGTGCAACACTCACAGTGTCACATACTGTATGCAGAAGTATTATTTTAAGCAACACATTAAGTTGAGGAAACACTCGAGTCAAATGTAATGAAAGTCAGATCGTGTCTTAGGGCAGTGATATCATAAACCTGTTAATGTACGCATTCAAACACTTGTTCTGTTACCAGCTGTATTCACCTTGCAGGTGCAGCTATGTGGCTTTGATCCTGGATAAAGTGTTTAAGTCATGGATGTTTAAAGTTTAACTTCTTCATATGTCTAATATTATAGTTGACTTTTCATTCAGGAAGTATGACGCTGCGCTGTCAGTACGCTTCTCCATGTTTGTGATTGGTCGAATGCTCCAGATACCACCCCTTTCATGTGAACGCGCACCTAACTAGATGGGACACGGCTGGCTTGAGCGATCCACTTGGTAACCAGCGTCGTAGTACCGTTTAGCGAGAGCGCGTATGTTTTGGATTAGGCCAACCGGCTAACTCAAATCATATCCAGGATATGTTGAACTAGATTCGTAGTATAGGCCCCTGTACTACGTAGCCGGATGTTCGCTTAGCGGGCTAACTTCAGGGAAACTCTGGGTTTCCGGTCCTACGACGCTGGTTCTCTTTTTAGCGGGCTAGATCTCCATGGTAACTTATGCTGAGTGGCTAACCTGTACTACGAAGCAGGATTTTCGTTTAGCGAGATAACTCGTGGGATTACCGGTCTTACGAATCTGGTTCACTTTTTAGCTGGCTAGATAACTTATTCTGAACGGCTAGCCTGGGGCCTACCAGCTGTATTCACCTTGCAGGTGCAGCTATGTGGCTTTGATCCTGGATAAAGGGTTTAAGTCATGGATGTTTAAAGTTTAACTTCTTCATATTTATCTAATATTATAGTTGACTTTTCATTCAGGAAGTATGACGCTGCGCTGTCAGTACGCTTCTCCGTGTTTGTGATTGGTCAAATGTTGCTAACCCCGCCCCTTTTATGTGAACGCGCACATAACTAGAAAGGGCAAAGCTGGCTTGAGTTAACGAATTTGATAGCCGGCGTCGTAGTGTAACAACCGGGGTTTTATGTGACCGGTAGTCACTCACGGTAACGCCCACCCAGCCAGGGATTCGCTGTTGGTTGGCGCCTCCATTTCCTTTTCCCCCTATTTAGTTAGACGGAGCAGGAAGGGAAAGGTGTGTGCAGCAAGAGGGATCGGTGGAGCAACACGCTCATCTGTTTAGAGACCAGCAGTTAGGTCGTTTAAAGTCCGTGTTACCGTTGTCTGATCCACCGTCCACCGTCATCAAACCCTTCTGTCGCTTGACTTCCCGGATTATTGTTTACAAAACTGAAAGGAGCCGGTCATCTCCCAACCACCTTAAAAACCAGGACTGGATTTTCAAAACCAACTGGATTGCTAAAAATGACTGACATTCTCCCGTGGTAAATTGACTGTTTTATTTATTTTGAAGAAAACCCGAAGTGGAACGTTTTGGATTTAACATTGAACTGTGGGAAGACGAATTGTTTGATTGTCTTTGTGGGGTATTCAAAAATACACTTGCTATTTGTGATTATAATTTTGAGTTAGTGTCCTTTCCTATATTTTCTAATGTCATTCAATGTTGGCTGTTTGCAGTGAGATGTATACACCTTTGTGCAGACTTACTAAAACTGACTGACTAGCCAAATCTCAAACGTCAGGAGAGAGACCTGACTGGCACCCCAAAGAACCTAGATAAGTAAACTGTCACTTAGCTTAGCGAGAGCGTGTTTGTTTTGGATTAGGTAAGCCGGGGAACTCTAACAGGTTAGGTTGAACCGGCTTCGTAGCACAGGCCTCTGAGGACTGACCGGGTCTGCTGAGTTTGAAGTCTATAGTTTGCGCCGGTGGTCAGGACTTGTAATTGCATGGTGGTCATCAATAGATCAAGTTTGTTGCTGTTTATCTTGTAAACAACTGAACGATCTCCTCTCAGAGACTGTCTCCTCTCCTTTTTTCCTTTCCTCATCACATCTTCTTGTCTTGTCTTCTTGTCTTTCACCATTCTTTGTCTCTTTTGTCTACTTTTCTCATGTCCTTGTCTCTTCTCTTGTTACCTTTCCTCAGTTCTACCCTCTCCTTATCTCCTCTTTACTTCACTCTGAATACAACATAAATGATTACATTTACTTTTTTTATCTTCAAGCACGTTTTGGTGCTGATACTCACCGTCAGGTGCAAACACGTTACCACGTCTTAAAACTCAATGCAAAGGAAAATAAATCTTCCCCATTTGTCTTGTTGACAATAAGATGAACATGTGAAAGTAAACGCCACTATGTGCTAGGGATGTAACGATACCAAAAACTCACGGTACGATAATATCGCGATAACAAGTCCACGGTACGGTATTTATCGCGATATTGAATAATAAAGAAAAAAAATATTGAAATTTTTTTTTTTCAATAACATTTTTTTTTACTCGGAAAATGTTTCTTTATTACATAAAACATCTGATTTGTGCAGCATTTTAGTAGGATAGCAGTATTTTAAAGTGTCAAAAACAAAGTGACAGTAACAGACTGGAACAAGGAAACCAGTGTTTTTGTACCGACTAGTACGACCAGACAAAGTAGGCATTTTCTTTGTGCCACTGCATCTCACAAATAAACAAGCTAATAATCAGACCCTGTTTGACTGTCTGTCAAAATGACGGACAGCGAAAAAGTCTAACGCCACCTCAGTGGGACGGAGAGATATATATATATATTCTGGGGAAAAGAGAGGGAAACAAAGGAGAGAGACAGACACCAGAGAGAGAGAGAGAGAGAGAGAGAGAGAGAGAGAGAGAGAGAGAGAGAGAGAGAGAGATGTCCCCTCTCTTTCCTTATCTCTTCTCTTCATCTCCTCTCCTTGCCTCTTCTCCTTTTATCCTCTCTTCCTCATTTGTCTCCTCTACTTGTCTCCTCTCTTGTTCATCTATCATCTTCTCTCCTAGCCTCCTCTCTCGTCTCCTCAACTTGTCTCCACTTTTTATCCTCTCCTTATCTCCTACCTTCTCCTCTTTTGCCTCCTTTTCCTCTCTTGTCCTCCCTCTTTGTTTCCTCTCCTTGTCTCTTCTCTTGCTCTCTTGTTCATCTCTCATCTTCTCTCCTAGCCTCCTTTCTTTCAGAGAGGAAACAAACAAAACAGTCAGTTCAGAAATCTCCTCACCTTGGATCGCCTAAAACACAAAATGTAGAATTGAAAAATAAGTGTTCATTTGAATAATCACAAACAGAACGCTGCCTGTTACCTGTTAGCAGAGATCTGGATTTTAATACGTTTACATTATATACTAAAAGAAGAAGTGGAGGCTGGGCTTTCAGATTTAAGGGAGGTTTTCTTTTGAAGTGCCGACTGAACTGAAATGATCGAAAGGGTTAGGGTTATCACAAAAAAATTTACGTAACACAAAATAAATCTACTTGCATCTGAGAACATGACGGATGGCTTTTAAAGCTCGCACTTTCACTGTGTGTGTGTGAGGCTTATTATGAATACTGCTCACATTTATTACGTTTAGTTTTGGTACTTAGTAAGTATGTTTTGATGCTAATACTCGTACCTGTTTCTACACCTTAGTATTTGTAATATTAGTACTTTTTACCGACTTCCTCCATCTCTGGCTGTGTCCGTGTTGTTACTCTAAAGACTAAAGAGAGCTCATTAAGAGTGTCTGTGTGTGTTCTATATGTATATCTCCGCCTACCTGTGTGCGTGTGTGTGTGTGCGTGTGTGTGTGTGTGTGTGTGTGTGTGTGTGTGTGTGTGTGCGCTCAGAGTTAATTAAGCGTCTCTCCTCCAATCACAGCGTCTTCAGCAGGACACTTAACGAGGCGCTCACAGCTCGTTAAATAATTAATAACAGCTCATCAATATTCCATCTGCTGAGCAGCTGCAGTGGGGGGAGGAGGAAGAGGAGGAAGAGGAGGAGGTGTTTAGATGTCGAAGCAAAGAGAGGAACCTCCTTCAGTCTGTCGAGAACAAGAAGAAGGAGGTTCACATGTTTCAACATCTGTCGCTGCGCTGCGTTCAGGGTCAATCTGGGAGAGTGGGAACTTGGAGAGAGCTGCAGCTGTCAGTCGGATTCTCATTCAGTGTTTGTGGGAGGATTAAACTGGTTTTTAATCTATATTAGGTTTCCATAAGTGTTTGTTGTTGTGTGAGTGTTGCTTTCTGTATGTAGAGTTGATGTGTTGCTCTTTATATATCTATGTGTATATCTGTTGCGCACCAGCTGTGAAAACACATTTCCCCCTAGGTCAATTAATCATAATCTAAACCCCTAACTCTCACAGATGCTTATCTCCTCCTATAGACAAACACATTACATGAATACATGCATTCTATAAACTCACAATATCTCTGCAAACACACTCTTCTGTACTCTGGACATCTGCAAATATCTCAAACAATTCAACAAAATACTACCAGATTTAACACTGCACAGCCGAAATGCGTTTAAAAATACTAAAAACATTATTATTATCATGTAATGTAGTCTATACATTACATATGTATTGCCTAACTCTCTCTTCTAAACAAACGTAATCACCATAAATCAGAAATACCGAACACATGTTTATTTCTTTTGTTTTTGTTTTTTTAAGTACTTTTTACAGTTTTTATTACTCAATTATATATTTTAAAACATTTTTAATAATATTTAGTTTTCTTTACACAACATTGTATTTTCATTTAGAATATATTTTTATTATTTGTTAAATATTTGCAATTACTAATAACCCTTAATTACTAATAACCCTTAATCATCACCAAATTTCATTTAACACCCTTTCAAACTGTACATATTGTATCAGACTACTGGTATACATGAAACACTGCAGTAAATATACAAAGAACAGACACTGAACATGTATTGCGTGTGCCAGGTGTGATCCATGTGGGGGGAGGGGCACATAAGGGGACGGGACGGGACACATCTAGAGTGTGTGTGTGTGTGTGTGTGTGTGTGTGTGTGTGTGTGTGTGTGTGTGTGTGTGTGTGTGTGTGTGTGTGTGTGTGTGTGTGTGTGTGTGTGTGTGTGTGTGTGTGTGTGTGTGTGTGTGGGGAACACCATGGGTGTTACAAAGTTGACTAAATCATCCAAAACTCAATGAAAGTGGTGATCAGCAATTTTATATGTTCAAATATCTACTGTGAAGGATATCATAAAGCCTGAATGCAATCGAATGTACAACTAAAAAGTTATGATTGATGAAAGTAGTGAATCGGTCAGGTTGGACCCGAACACAACAGGAGGGTTGAATATGACTGTAGTTATCTTTCCACCAACACATTTCTCGTCTGTAAAAAAACATAAATGAGGATTTATCGCTGAACCTACTGCCTCAAAATATTTAGCATGATATCAAATATTTATCATGTCTTTAACCCTTCTCTTGCGTTTCGGGTCAAAAGTGACCGAGTGACTTTGTTTTTGATTCGATATTGTGTTTTTCATCCAATTGCCCCAAGACATGATGTTATCCTCCACACTAGGCCTCTGAACATATACAATTGATGATCACCGCTTGCATTGATTTCTTTTAGTGAGATATTCAACAGTGAAACACCTATGATATTTTCGGACACACACACACACACATACACATACACACACACACACACACACACACACACACACACACACACACACACACACACACACACACACACACACACACACACACACACACACACACACACACACACACACACTCCCTTACTTTCTCTCATGCAGTTATATCTGTGCCTTGCTCATAATTGACACATTGAGCAGGCGATCGATTAAGCGATTTTCTGTCAGAGAGGCTCTGGACAAATGTTTTGAACCAGAGATAGAGGACGATGTCTCAGATTAAATATTGTATAAACAAACTTTACGCAGATATCGAAAAGAACCACTCAGATATTTTAAGATAACATGAAAAATCACAGTTTTCCCAACCGTTAAGTCGAGATTTTTGGTAAATTAGTCGAAACACTGTGCTTAAAAAACATCTTCCATATATTGCTTCATTTTTTAAACCTGCTTTGACTTTGGAAATATACCTCAGGTGAGAAAAAGGATGTTGTTAAAATAGAATTGAAATCTGTGTCTAAAATCTCTTGAAGTGTTTGAGATTAGATTTACTCTGAGCATTTCCCATGATGCTTTGAGAGAAGCTCTGTCTGAAGTCACGTGCACACCGATGGACATGTGCACGCTCCTTCAGGGAGGACAGCAGGTAGATTAGTGTGTGTGTGTTTGTGCGTGCATGTGTGTGTGTGTGTGTGTGTGTGTGTGTGTGTGTGTGTGTGTGTGTGTGTGTGTGTGTGCGCGTGTGTGTCCGACCGGCCAGCTGTGCAGATGCTTCACTCAGTCTGATACTGATACTGTTTTAAAAGCTTTTATTTTTTAAATGACAGGACATTTAACCAAAAATAATTATATTATCCGTCCACTTTCTTTTAATTTCCCAAAATAACACAAAAAACGTAATTCTACTAAGATAAGAACATTGGCGCGTCGCTTGTATTTTTGTTTCCTTTAATCTATTCACAGTCGGTCCAAATGGAACATTAAAAATTATAAATAATGTTCTACTGATGTAAAATAATATAATTAAATATCAGATGTATATATGCTGACTGTTCATCATCATGAATATCGGCTGCAAACTTATGAATGAGTTCAGACTCAAACACTGGATGGAGATTGTGTCAGCCAATCACAGAGCAGCTCAGAGGTCGCTCCGGACTACTATGTCACTTCCTGGCTGGTTGCCATGGCAGCAGAGGCAAGGTGGCCGTGTGTGTGTGTGTGTGTGTGTGTGTGTGTGTGTGTGTGTGTGTGTGTGTGTGTGTGTGTGTGTGTGTGTGTGTGTGTGTGTGTGTGTGTGTGTGTGTGTGTGTGTGTGTGTGTGAGAGAGAGACTTTGATTTGGTTGTATTTGTCCCTCGGGGTTCCTGCTCGCTCACAGTGTTGCTGGTGTGTGTGATGATGGGTGCTGCAACAAGAGCTAATGAGCTGTGTGAAGATTTACTGTGTGTGTGTGTGTGTGTGTGTGTGTGTGTGTGTGTGTGTGTGTGTGTGTGTGTGTGTGTGTGTGTGTGTGTGTGTGTGTGTGTGTGTGTGTGTGTGTGTGTGTGTGTGTGTGTGTGTGTGTGTGTGTGTGTGTGTGTGTGTGTGTGTGTGTATGTGTGCGTGTGC
>NC_136902.1:4474798-4499798 GCF_949606895.1 Notothenia rossii
GGGACACATATTTATGTATAAAAGACATCAGAAAGTGCATTTTGCATGATAGGTCCATTGAAAATGTTCAAGTGAAGTATTCAAAACTGCACTTAACAAAAACACTTGAGTAAATGTACTTCATTACATTACACTTCATTAAAGTATTCCAGTCATAGTTGTCCACATCTATCACTACAGTTTAAGCTGGAGCTGCTAATAGGGCAAACCTACATTAAATGCTAATAAATATGTAAGCTAATACAATTTACATCCAAATTAGACAAAGAGTAATAAAAGCTAATTGCTATTGTAATAATAATAAAGCTTCATTTATATAGCACTTTCATAAAACTCATGCAGCTCAAAGTGCTTTACGAAATGGCGACACATCACAAGTTAGAAATAAACAAGAAATTCCCTCAGATTATTTGTTAAGAACAATAAAAATAAAACGATTAAGACCTATAAAATAATAAAACAATATAAAGGTAGGTAAATAATAAAGACTAAAAGAACATTTAAAGTGGGGGGTTGCTAATAAAAAGCTAATCTAAATAGATGTGTCTTTAGCTGGTGTAGCTAAGCTAATCTGTTTGTGTTTTTGTTTTTTTACCGGCATGCACTTTTTGTCCCTCGTCAGACACAGCTTCATCTTGAAGCCCAGGTCCAGGCCGCTGTTGCTTCCTTTGAACTGAAACATCTGGAAGGCTATCATAGTTCCTCCGTTTTTGTTAAACACCGTTTTCACCGTATCGTCCTCCGGGTTCACGCAGCTGTGAGAAAACACAGAAGTTTGACCTCCTGATAAACTACAAATAGAGTCGTGCAGTTTGTTTTTGTAGGCTGACGTTACAAGGACTTGGATTTTGGACCCGTGAGGACTGCTAACCCTGAAGCTAGTGTCAAGCCTGGTTCCTTCGATAGAAAGCCATTGGATTATTGAATATTACAGAAAATAAAAACCAATACATTTTCATTATTACACGTCAAAGATATTGAAGTGACTGTTGTTTTTGTATATATTGACTGTTGTGTTTTATTCAGGTCTTAATGTGTGCATATGTAAATGTGTCTGTTGATTTTGTGTATATATATATATAAGATATACATATTTGCATACATATTTTTATATACATTCGTTGTTATAGTCGTGTAAGGTTTCAGCGTTCAAATCCTTTGAGTTTAATGTCTTGTGTTCCTAGTCTTGTCACCTTCCGTTTTATTTTGGTAAATGACTCTACCCTCTCGTTTCAGGTGTCTTCCCTTCCTGCCCCTGTGTGTCACCTGTCAGCCTGATTGTTGTTCCTGCCCCTGATTGTTTCCACCTGTGCCCCATTACCTCATGTGTGTGTATATATAGCCCTTGTCTCCCTTTGTCTTGTGCCATTTCGTCTTATCTCCACGTCGAGTCCATGTCTGTAATCTGAGTCTTTTGAGCAACCTAGTAGAACCTAGTGATCTTTTGTTTATTATGGAAGTTTTCCTATTAAGTGATTTAGTTTGTAGCCTTAAGTTTGCAGCTTTAGTCTTATATATAAATAAAATATATTTTTGAGTTAAAAATGAATCGTGTCAATTCGGGATTGTGGGAAACGGTATTTCGATCTCTCTGTCTGTACACACAAACTGAAAGATTGACAATAAAGTTGACTCTGACTTTAGCAGTAACGTTGTTAAGCTAAAGCTAAATTATTTTTTAAAAAAGACCACCACTCACCCGTCTATGATAAGGTCATATCTCTGAGTTATGCCTCCGGTGTTGTCGGTCGCGAAGGCTTCCTCCACGACGAGGGTGAGGATGTTTCCGTCCAGCCCTACGGCGTCCATGCTCATGTAGATGGTCCGATCCATCTGGACCCCGTCAGAGAAGTCAAACTCTTTAGTGCACGTGATGTCCGTACACATGTTCATAGACAGGGTGTAGTTCCAGGATCCAGACTGAATCTGCTGCATCGCTGAGCTGCAGATCACACACACATAGTCGAGTTTTAACAGAGATGGAAAAAGTACACACATCCTTTCCTCAAGTAGAAGTACAGATACTTGTGTTGAAAAATACTCTGGTGAAATTAGAAGTACTGACTAAACTTCTTTACTCAAGTCAAAGTAAAGAGGGCTTTGAAATGTACTTCAGTAAAAAGTACCCATAACTAGCAGCTGTTTTAAAGAGTACCTGACCTCCCTTTATATTAATAGAACAATAATGTCATTGTTAGCTAATGAATGTTTCCATGCTGAACACAAATACCTGTACTTTCTACTTCTTACATGTTGAACACAAATACCTGTACTTTCTACTTCTTACATGTTGAACTCAAATACCTGTACTTTCTACTTCTCACATGTTGAACACAAATACCTGTACTTTCTACTTCTTACATGTTGAACACAAATACCTGTACTTTCTACTTCTTACATGTTGAACTCAAATACCTGTACTTTCTACTTCTCACATGTTGAACACAAATACCTGTACTTTCTACTTCTTACATGTTGAACACAAATACCTGTACTTTCTACTTCTTACATTTTGAACTCAAATACCTGTACTTTCTACTTCTTACATGTTGAACACAAATACCTGTACTTTCTACTTCTTACATGTTGAACTCAAATACCTGTACTTTCTACTTCTTACATGTTGAACTCAAATACCTGTACTTTCTACTTCTTACATGTTGAACACAAACACCTGTACTTTCTACTTCTTACATGTTGAACACAAATACCTGTACTTTCTACTTCTTACATGTTGAACACAAATACCTGTACTTTCTACTTCTTACATGTTGAACTCAAATACCTGTACTTTCTACTTCTCACATGTTGAACCCAAATACCTGTACTTTCTACTTCTTACATGTTGAACACAAATACCTGTACTTTCTACTTCTTACATGTTGAACACAAATACCTGTACTTTCTACTTCTTACATGTTGAACACAAATACCTGTACTTTCTACTTCTTACATGTTGAACTCAAATACCTGTACTTTCTACTTCTCACACTTTGAACACAAATACCTGTACTTTCTACTTCTTACATGTTGAACACAAATACCTGTACTTTCTACTTCTTACACTTTGAACACAAATACCTGTACTTTCTACTTCTTACATGTTGAACACAAATACCTGTACTTTCTACTTCTTACATGTTGAACTCAAATACCTGTACTTTCTACTTCTTACACTTTGAACACAAATACCTGTACTTTCTACTTCTTACATGTTGAACACAAATACCTGTACTTTCTACTTCTTACACTTTGAACACAAATACCTGTACTTTCTACTTCTTACATGTTGAACACAAATACCTGTACTTTCTACTTCTTCCATGTTGAACACAAATACCTGTACTTTCTACTTCTTACATGTTGAACTCAAATACCTGTACTTTCTACTTCTTACACTTTGAACACAAATACCTGTACTTTCTACTTCTTACATGTTGAACTCAAATACCTGTACTTTCTACTTCTTACATGTTGAACACAAATACCTGTACTTTCTACTTCTTACATGTTGAACTCAAATACCTGTACTTTCTACTTCTTACACTTTGAACACAAATACCTGTACTTTCTACTTCTTACATGTTGAACTCAAATACCTGTACTTTCTACTTCTTACATGTTGAACTCAAATACCTGTACTTTCTACTTCTTACATGTTGAACACAAATACCTGTACTTTCTACTTCTTACATGTTGAACACAAATACCTGTACTTTCTACTTCTTACATGTTGAACACAAATACCTGTACTTTCTACTTCTTACATGTTGAACACAAATACCTGTACTTTCTACTTCTTACATGTTGAACTCAAATACCTGTACTTTCTACTTCTCTCATTTTCCAAACAGGCTGGTTCCTTTAGTCTGAATGTGTGTTTGGTGGCGTGATCATTATTCTTTAGAGTCATTGCGTGCCTATTGATTTGAACACGATCCGTGTATCCATCATTTCCTGGTCTTCTCTAAAGAAGAGGGACCAATGAAAACGTTGTCATGTTGCCGTTGGTCACCATGGAAACATTCATTAGCTAACAATGACATTATTGTTCTATTAATATAAAGGGAGGTCAGGTACTCTTTAAAACAGCTGCTAGTTATGGGTACTTTTTACTGAAGTACATTTCAAAGCCTCTTTACTTTTACCATCTCGGCCTGTCACTATAATTCTGGTTTGAATCAGGAGGACATATATATTTGTCTCTCATAATCAAACACTTTTTTCTGCACCTATCAGGAGGATCTGTGCGGTGGTGCCGTCGAACACGATGGTGGTGACGTTGTTGCCGATTGGCACTTCGGCGGTGACTCCGTCCACGTCCTTTGAGAGCTTCACGCCCTGCACGGTCTTCTGGGTGGAGTTCAGAGTCAGCGTAGTGCCGTCCTGCTGCAGAATCAGAGATCACAAACACTGCTGAACATTTTGTAAAGTTGAATTTGATTCTGTGTTTATGAAACGTCTCAGAATTAAAGCAAGGAATCCCGTCAAAACTTTAGTAAGGGCGAGAAACACTTTTCGAGACCTCTTTTACGTCTTCTTAAGTTTCTTTGTTGTTTCTTTTGCATCTTTTTATTGTCGTTGAGAATCTCTTTGTGGTAACTTTAAATTTGTTTGACGTTCTTTGCCTCTCTCTTTAGTTTTTTGAATATCTTTATGGTTGTGCGGCACCTCTTTGTATTCGAATAAAGCTTGCATTTTTGTATCTCTTTGTGTTCGAATTGCGTCTTTTTTGTTTGTTCTGTAGTTCCTTTGTTGTTATTTTTGTTGTGTGTTTTCTGGTCGTTCTACATCTAGCAAATCATTGCAGACGTTGTTGGCCGGTATGTGTTTGTTTTACGTGTCATTGTAGATGTTTTAGGTATCTGTAGACTTTTTTTGTCTTTGTTTTTGGTGTATTCGATATCTCATTGTATGCCGATGACACCCAGTTGTTCCTGTCTTATATCATAATACCTCTTTAAATCTAGACTCCCTTTTGTCTAGGATGTTTTTCATTGCATGGCCTCAGATCTACTTCATATAGTAAACAAGTCTCTTCACTCAGGTGTTTTCCCACAGGCCCTGAAAACTGCAGTAAACCACTCTTAAAAAAGAATAATCTAGACGCTTCAGTAATGAACAATTACAGGCCCATATCAAACCTCCCATTTCTAGGTAAAATCTTTGAAAAAGTAGTTTTTCAACAGCTGAGTAATTTCTTGTATTTAAATAACTGTTTTGATGTGTTCCTGTCTGGCTTTCGTCCAAACCACAGCACTGACACTGCTCTTGTAAAGGTCTTCAATGACATCCACTTAAACACAGACAGTGGCAGAACTTCAGTGTTAGTATTATTAGATCTCAGTGCGTTTGACACTGTTGACCACAACATATTACAGGACCGACTGGAAAACTGGGTGGGACTTTCGGCAACAGTTCTAAATTGGTTTGAATCCTACTTAAAGGACAGAAACAACTTGGATGGTAAATTCACATCTGAGCTAACAAATATGACATGTGGGGTTCCTCAAGGCTCCATCTTGGGGCCTCTTCTGTTCAACCTGTTAAGCCCCGAGCCTGTTTTTCAGGCCTCAGGCTCGAAAATGACATTCCCAGAACAATTGACTATATCTTCACTTCTAAAAGGGGTAAATTAATCATCTTTGTTCTCAAAGCAATGATAAACCTGTGAGTTGGATGTAGAAAAGTCAGAATCAATATAGATCTTTTTTATTTTAAAGTAAATTCAGATTGAACATAGTCAAATAATGTAAATTATAGAGTCCGTCCAAAGAAAAAAACCTTACTTATAGTGAAAACCACCCTTGAATGATGGGATGGTAGACTAAAAGCTTTAGGAATCCAAACTATAACATATAATAAGAACCCTGTATCAAGATTGATGCAAAACAAGTGGCCTTTGACCTTTTTTGTGAGATTTAAAAAAAGAATTGGGTGGATTTTCCATATCTCTGGCCCCCCAAGGTCAATTTTGATGATTGACATCTCTTTTGTTGCACCTGTAAGTGTTTGTTTTACGTCTCTTTGTAGATGCTTTACTGTAGGTCTTTTTTTATGTTTCTTTTTGGTGGTTTCGATATCTGAGGACCACAGATGGAAATGAGCTATTAGCTATAATCTGGCATATTGCATCTCTTCTCTTTGCTGAGATTAATGTTTTTGTATGCATGGTCCTTCTATAAATAAATAAAATTGTATGCTGATGACACCCAGTTGTTCCTGTCTTATATCATGATAACCCTTTATATCTAAACGTCCTTCAAAATGTTGGTTACATGATTCCATTATTCTCCAAGGGAACAGTCAGTCACACATTCTTGAAAAAAAATGTAAACATTGGTGTCACTTTTTGTAGGTAACTTACTTGTACTATCCCGCCTTGTCCGAGGTTAAAGTCAATGCCGTTGTAACGCAGAATCACTTGGTCTAAGAAACTGACGTCTTCACGGCGGCGCTCCTTAAAGAGGGCCATCACCTCGAGGCCAGATCTGGATAACAAAGTGTACGCACAGCGATCCCGGACAAAGGCAATATCGCCGTTGAAATCAATTACGGACGGGCCGGACACAGTGCAGAGTCTCGGGGTCCCATCTGCAGACACAGAAAAAAGCAGGAAGAGCTTCAAATGTTGGGCAGGATAAAAAAAGAAGTGCTATTCTTATGCCCAAAAGTAATAATATGTTAACTGCTGTAATTTCTTTTTAACAAAGTGGTAATATTTTGAGGTTAAGATTTCAATATTTACCGAAAAAATTACAAGAAGATTTATGGTATGAAGATTTTGAAATGCATGTTTTAAAATGTCATAAACAGATAATGATTAAGCTCCAAATATAATAAATATTTGCAGAAATGTCATGAAATTAAGAGATTATGGGCAAACACTTTATAGTAATAATATTTACATGAAAAGGTGTTTCTAGTAATTCAAGATAAAAGTGCTTATTATATAAAACATTTTCTGTGCTCTGAGTTTAGACGTTGTGGGAGGAGTTAGATGAGGTCAGGTGTGTTTACCTGTCAGCTGACTGAGAGCAGCCAGGAAGAGCAGGAGACGGAGCATGTTGGAGGAAGTCAGCTGACGGAGAGATGGAGGAGGCACATGTGAGCATCAGGCTAACATCATGCTAACTTCATGCTAACTTCGTACCAAAATAATGTTAAAGTCACGCTAAAGTCATGCTAACATCATGCTATCTTCATGTTAAAGTCATGCTATCATCATGCTATCTTCATGTTAATGTCATGCTAACATCATGCTATCTTCATGTTAAAGTCATGCTAAAGTCATGCTATCATCATGCTAACTTCGTACCAACATCATGTTAAAGTCATGCTAAAGTCATGCTTACATCTTACTACTTTTAAATCCAGGCTGAAGACTTTTCTTTTTGTCGCTGCTTTTAATTGAACTATTCATATCTTAGACTGCACTGTAACTTTTGTCCATGTATTTTTTCTTTTAATGTTTCTTTTATTAGCTTTTCTTTTAATGACTGATTTTAAATGCCATTTTCTTAATGTCTTTCATTTTTTGTAAAGCGCTTTGAATTGCCTTGTGTTGAAAAGCGCTATATAAATAAACTTGCCTTGCCTTACATCATGTTAAAGTAATATTGCTAAAGTCTTGCCCATGAAAAACTAATGCTGTCTTGCCAACATTAAGCTAACATGAAGCTAAAGTCACACTAACGTCATATATGAAAATGTCATGTTGAAGTCATGATAACAACATGTTAAAGTCATGCTAAAGTCTTCCTCGTTCAAAAGTAATGCTAATGTTTTGCTAACATTAAGCTAACATCAAGCTAAAGTCACTAACATCACGCATACAAATGTCCTGCTAAAGTTATGATAACAACATGCTAATGTTGATTTAACCTTATGCTTAAGACGTGCTAAAGTGATGTGATTATCATGCTAATGTCCTGCTTACAGTAAGCTAACATCAAGCTAATGTCCTGCTTACAGTAAAATAACATCTAGCTAATGTCACACCAACATCTTGCATGAAAATGTCATGCTGAAGCCCATGCGCACATCATGCTTAAGTTATGCTAACATCATTTTAAAGTCATACTAGATAGTCATGCTCAATATAAACGTCCCATTCAGTACATTTACACGAACCCCGTAAACAGGTTAATCAGAGAAAGAAAGTGATACAAAAAATGTCATCTGTCTTTCAACATTAAAACCCTCTTCCCTTCCACACTTAACACTTAATCGTGAACTTTATTGTGTTTTTTTACAGTACTTTTATGGCAGTTAATGATTGCATTGAAAATATAATAATCTCTATCTCTTTATTAAACCTATTTGAGTATTATTATTGTAGGAATAGTGCATTACAAATTTTGTATTCACTTTTTTTTTTAAAACACGTGGAAAGTATGAACAGCAGCAGAAAGGTCAAACAATCTGAAATATTTTTGAAACTCATATTACACTTTTTTTTTTACTTAAAGGCTCAACAGGTTAAAAACCCCTGCAGTCATTTCTGCTGTAAAGGTAATGAGTACTTTTCGGCAATTCTGACAGATTCCTCAAACTAAAGAACCCAACGAGCATCACTTAGATTTTAAGCCTTTGGTGTTTTTCCACAGCAGAGAGGAAGTTAACAGCCTGTTTTTCTCTGTGTTTACCAAAAATATAATATCACAACTCCCCTTCCAGATCTGATTCTGTGTTACATGAATAAATGAAGCTCTGTACGAAAGCAGGAGACGTCTAGGTAATAATATTAAATATAAAGAGCTGCAGATCAACATAATGATCAACTCAGATCTGAGGAAACAAACATTATTAGCACTGAATTCTTCTCATCATCCATTAAGCCTTTGGTCTAGGAAATTCATAAAGTAGTGAAAATGTCCATCCCAGTTTCTAAAAAGGTCCACGTTGAAGTCTTTAAATGTATTTTCCCTAATCCCTAATTGATTTTATATGATATAGACAGCCGTCCGTCCCTACAGGTCGATCATGCAGACTGCGTGGGGCCTCACCTTGCGGAGGGGGCCTCACCTTGCGGAGGGGGCGTAATCTGAGCCGAAAATGCGGCGCACCTAAGCGGTTATGCAGCGCAATTAGTGTGGCGCGGCACGGTTTCGCTGCTGCGAGGCTCCACTAGCACCCACCAACCCCCCCGTCGACGCTCGCGAAACAGAGGGCCTCATCATATAACTTTGCGTGGGGCCTCAAGTTGGCCAGGGACGGCCCTGGATATAGAACAGAGAAAAGTAGCAAAACTTCAAATTTAAGGGGCTGAAAACAGGATTTCATAATGCAATTTACCGATAATCTAAATAAACGTCATAGCTTTATTCCTGTAACTTTAATAATGGAAATGCCACGAATAACTCTTTGAACTGAGGGCAGATTTTAACTATTTTGAAGCAATGTTTGTATAATTAAAAGCTATTACTGTAATAAACATTAAAAACAGGCAAACACGGTAACAGTATTGATCAACTCTTGTAATTACTCTCCACTGCCTTCTTCATCAACAAAGGGATCTTTCCTTTCCTTTGTCTTTTTTGAAGTTCATTGCAATAAGTGCATAATGTATGTTTCCACGCCTTTCTTACATACATGATATTCACAACTGTAGCACCCTCTTACAATACTCTACTAATAGGAATCAAATGCACTCTTACAGAAGCAACTAAAGCAGTCAAATGCTTCTTTTTACATTAATGCATGAGTAATGAATCTAAATATATAATATATACAATCACAGATGACATTTAAACATATTTCCTGATTATACTTACTGCTCAGGAGAAACCGTTTCTACGCAGACGAAGAGTGGACGCTGCTCTAAGGAAACCAAGTGATTATCTGTCTCTTGAGCTTTACACAAATATCTCTCCTGACATCCCCCCCCCCCCCCACACACACACACACACACACACACACACACACACACACACACACACACACACACACACACACACACACACACACACACACACACACACACACACACACACACACACACACACACACACACACACACACACACACACACACACACACACACACACACACACACACACACACACACCTGATGTTCTCACACATTCCTGTCAAGTTATTCTCTCCACAAACTGGTTCAGTCGGACGTGTAGTTGAACCTGCAAGAAATAATTCAGTATGCAAATAATTTCAGTAAACACTTCTGCTCAGAGGTGGAAGAATCGTCCAAACCCTTCAAGATGTCAAACAACTCTGTTAGAATCTTATAATAAATAGATTGGATTTAGAAGAGATTTAACTAAATACAGTTAGCATTTAACTGGAAGTGCAAATGAAGTAGTAAAGTGATGTGTAAGGTTAAGTAAAGCCTACATACTTGCATATGACAAATGTAATAAAATATAGAATAAACACATTATTAACGGCAGAGGTGTAAAGTAATTAATTAATAAGACACATTTGAGGTGCTTGTTGCTCTAAATCCCCCGGTAATGAGGAGAGGACAAGCAGAACTACTCCAACGCAGAGGGGGAGAAGTACTCAGATCTTGTACTTCAGTACAAGTAGAAGTACTCAGATCTTGTACTTCAGTAAAAGTAGAAGTACTCAGATCTTGTACTTCAGTAAAAGTAGAAGTACTCAGATCTTGTACTTCAGTAAAAGTAGAAGTACTCAGATCTTGTACTTGAGTAAAAGTAGAAGTACTCAGGTCTTGTACTTCAGTAAAAGTAGAAGTACTCAGATCTTATACTTGAGTAAAAGTAGAAGTATTCAGATCTTGTACTTGAGTAAAAGTAGAAGTACCAGAGTGTAGGAATACTCTGTTACAGTAAAAGTCCTGCATTCAAAATGTTCCTCAAGTAAAAGTAGAAAAGTATTCTCATCAAAATATAGTGAAAGTAGCAGTAAAAGTAGTCAGTGTGCAGATTGGTCCATTTCAGAATAATATATATGATATGTTTTATAATGATTGATCATGAAAGTGTTCTCAAAGCTGGTAAAGGTGCAGCTAGATTGAATGACTTTGTATACTGCAGGATAGCTTGTGGATTTACTCCAGGTGGAACTAAAGTCTGATTTAACACTTGATTATATTTCACATCATTCATCCAGATCTGAGAAGTAACTAAAGGTATTAAATACATGTAGTGGAGTAGAAGTGCACCATTTACCTCTGAACTGTAGTGGAGTAGAAGTACAACGTAGCAAAACATGGAAATACTCAAGTAAAGTACAAGTAGTCTACCTCAAAATGTTACCTAAGTACAGTACTTAAGTAAATGTTATAACACCACTGCTACAAAGAAACACAAACAAATCAAAATGACCACAAGGAGGTGCCAATCACTAAAAAGAAACAAGACAAATATACACTCTATACTGTAAACCAGTGGTCACCAACCTTTTTAAGCCCAAGATCACCGACCTCGGCCTAGGTGAAAGGCGAGATCTACCTATTGCAGAATTGAGTGAAAAAGACGGCCCAGACAATGCTTCCAATTTGAGGCCTTTTATATAGGCTAATTGCATCTGAATTACTGTTACAATGAAGGCTCCATAATCAGCTCAAGGCATATAGGCAGGGGTAAAGTGCTATTTTTTATGAGTGGGGGGCAGACCTCACCTCTTCTAGGGGGGTACTCACCTCCTCTAGGTCCTCACCTCCTCTAGGGGGGTCCGGGGGGATGCTCCCCCGGGAAGATTTTTTTTTAAATATTGAAGTTGAAAGCATCAATCTGGTGCACTTTGAGAGCAACATGAAGAGATCTATGGATACATCTCTCAACACCCAGATGAAACAGAACTGTAAACAGATTTTCTTTTTCTTTATGGATATTTCACAAATCACTCCCCTTTCAAACTGTAATCTTGTTTTACTGCCATATAGTAGGCTATTTCATACCTGTTTTTCATTTATTCTCTTATTGTTTGTATAACTATAATGATCATATGAAGGTGTGCCGTGGAAATAATCTTTTGAATAATTTGTGACAAAACCGTTCTAAACACTCAGAGAGTCCTTTAGCTCACCTGAGCCCCTCAGTCTGACAGGGGAGGACTCTCCTCCAGCTTGTTGTGGAGACAGGTCCTTATGTCCGTTAGTGCAGCTAGCTAACCAGATGCTAACATCACGGTCCCCGCTAGCACCGGTCCCTCTCTCCCCTTCTCTCCCCCTCTCTCCCTAAATGCGCTATTGCCACACACACACAGAGCCGAGCTTGAATGACACAAGCACACGTGTATTTCCATGCAACTCTCTGATTGGTCTGGTGACTTGCCTCTGTTGCATTCACTGAACACGGGAAATTACAGTCCTGCCGTCCTCTCTTGTGTTATGACTCATGATGAGGTTCACGTAAAGCACGGTTAATGTATTATATTATTGAGGTGTCTCAAATATATGTCAATCAAGTGGCACCTTCTAACGGGGTGGTGGATGGTAGGTTTACATCTAAAAACGTATTTTTCAAAAGTTATTATTTTAATTTAATTTTTCTTTCTTTTGTTACTTTTTTTTTTAACGGTCCGCGATCTACCCGCACCACACTCACGATCGACCGGTCGATCGCGATCGACTGGTTGGCGACCACTGCTGTAAACTGTACACCCCAGCGCCTGCACTCCGCTCTGCATCAGCCAAACGGCTCGCTGCACCCGCACTGCGAGGGGGACCCAAGTTCCCATCAGCAGAAACACGTGGGTTTGCTATCCTGGCTCCAAAATGGTGGAATGAGCTCCCCATTGAAATCAGGACAGCAGAAAGCTTACACATCTTCTTCAGACTGAAAACTCATCTCTTTAGACTCCACTTCGATCGATAGAATTACTAACAAAGCACTTATATACTAATAAAGGACTGGCTGATCTAAAGCCAGTTGAGTAGCACTTGAAATGTTTGGCCAAACCTGATGTACTTATATGATTCTCTTTTCTTCAAGGTTTTGTCTTCCTGGTCGAATGTACTTATTGTAAATCGCTTTGTATAAAAGTGTCAGCTAAATGCAATGTAATATATTTTACAATACAGTAAAAATTCCAATCCTGAATAATCTAATGTATTAGAATAATATAATTATATACATAAAATATTTACGTTGCACTCGATATAAAATAAAGATGAAAAATGAACCTGTAATTAAAATCCTTATAATTCATAATACATAAACATGAATGTGTAATATAAGTCAAATACACATTTAATCGAACAGTATTTCACAATCCATATAAAGTATTATCCTAATCAAATAGAGTCTTTGTTTACTAAAAGAATCAGAGAAATCATCAAATTAAAGATGAGATGAATGAATTCAAATAAAACAAAAGATGTATATAAACATACATTGCGCACTACATATAAAAAAAGATGAAAATATAAACGGCATTTTACAATCCATGTAATTTAGAGCCTGAACATTTTGATTTTGTCTTTTTTTTATTATTATAAATTATTTAATAAATCCCTTGAAAAAAACAAAAATAAATAAATATATTTTAAAGTGGACCTATTATGCTATATTGGAAAAATATATTGAAGTTCCATACAAAACATGTCTGTGAATTGTTTAGCTTGAAATCACAAACAGATCACCCATTGTAGCCATGCCTAATACTGCTCATACCCCTCTATTCCAGCTGTTAGACAAAACGCGGATTTTGGGTCCTGAGCTTGAAAAAAAAAAGAGGAGGCGGAGCTAATGCCTGCTCAGAATTCTACCGGAGATAAAGTTAAATTCTGCTGTGATAAAACGCCATCCTGTTCTAAACCACGTCAAGGATTATCTCTGAAACAGTATGGAGCTCAAATGCTTTTTCTCTTGCGGGTTTATCACAAGGTGAGTTCCTTTTTTAATTCCTGCTTTTTAAAACACATGTGCTCTATAGTAAAGGTTAGCTCTGAGTGTTAGCGAGGCTAATGTAAACACAGATCATATTACGTCCAAAACATGTCAGGCATTGTTTCTGATAGCAACTTTCTGTGGGTACGCCGCCAATTTGACGTCATATCGATTCGGCAGCAAATCTGTATCCGCTCGTTGTACCCCCGTTTTTAAAATATGTCGGTAGGAAAAGAGAAAAGGTTTTATTTTCTGATACTGCGTGAGTTCCCTGACACACACATATTTATGTATAAAAGACATCAAAAAGTGCATTTAGCACGATAGGTCCCCTTTCACATAGAAAGTTTACATTGTACTTCCTACAAAACCAAAATGTGAAGAAAAAAAAACAGTATTCAACAATCCATATAAATCCTAAATAAATAGTGTCTTTGTTTTTCTAAACCTCTCAGTGAAATCATCAAAATAAAGATCTGATGAACCAAATGAAATCACATTTAAAAGAAATACATGTAAATATATAGTACAATGTACTACAAGTCAAATACAAATTTAATCAAACAGTATTTCACAAATACAAATGTAATCAAACAGTATTTCACAATCCATATAAGTCTTATCCTAAATAAATATTGTATTGGTTTACAAAATTAATCAGAGACATCATCAAAATGAAGATCTGATGAATGAAATACAAATAAAAGATGTATACAAACACAAATTGCACACAATCCTGAAATATACAAACCTCATTTTACAATCCATATAATTAAGAACCTAAAAAATATAATGTCGTCTTTTTTCTTAATATATTAGTTAAATAATTTTAAAATTACAATGAACAAAACAATTATATTTATATATATTAAGATAGAAAAAGTACATTGTACGATAATGTGAAACAATAGTTTTTAAAAATCCATTTAAGTGTTAATCCTAAATAAATAGTCTCTTTGTTGACCAAATGCATTCTCAAATAATCAAAATAAAGATCTGATTAACGGCTTGACGTAAAAAAAGGGGAAAAAAATCCCGTCGAGACCAGGAAGTGACGTCACGGCCCTCCGTCAGATTGTGTTGATGTTTTGCGGACTGGACGAACGGCTGGAGAGAAACGGGAAGATGTTTTTGTTCCTCTAAACCGTCGAAAAGAAGCCGAGTCGCCGGTCCTCTGATCGGTTCCGGTTTTTTAATCGCCTTAACTCGGTGATTTTTACCGAACGGCCGGGCCGGAGGGCGAACATACCGAACAGTTTGATCCAGAAAGGGAGGACTCATCGCCCTCTGACCCCCCCCCCCCCCCCCCAACACACATATACACACACACACATACACATATACACATACACACATACACACCATGACGATTCTCCCGAAGAAGAAGCCCAGTTCTGGGGTCGGTGTGTCGGATGATGACAGTAGGACCGGTCCGGAAGCTCACCCCGGTCGCTCCGGAGCCCGGCAGAGAGCCTCTCCGCCGCCCTGGTCCTACCCGCCCGCTCCGCCCTCAGACCGGCGGGGCATCGAGGCGAGCACCCGGCCGCAACAGGCCTCTCCGCCGCCCGTTGGCTCCGTGTCTCCCGGAGGACCGACAGACAGCCCCATGGTGCCCGGTTCCTTAGCGGTGTCTTCCGGCGGCTCTAGTGGCAGCTGCTGCTCCGGGCCCGGGCTCAGTAAGAGGAGAAGGCAGACACAACAAGGTAGCTGCTCCGCCGGGGTGGTGGCGGCTCTCACCGGAGGAGGCCAACCGGGGGTTACCGGACCAGGGGGGGGCACCAGCGGCCAGGACACCGAGGAAGGAGCCGGGAACAACAGCGAGGACGAGTACGAAAACGCGGCCCGGTTGCAATCGATGGACCCGGCGACGGTGGAGCAGGTAGGGAGCTAACGGTAGCTTAGCAAGAAAGAAGCCTGTGCTAAGCTAATGTGGCTAAACAGCTGGTATATAAACAAGGATCACATGAAACACTAAACGGCTGTATTAGCTTTCAGGATTCATAACTAGATTTCTTTTTCGGTACCTTTCATAGTTAGATTGCAGCCAACATGTCTCTACGGTCTGGTTATTTGAAACAAAAGGCAATTAAAAACAACAACATTGAAAAAAGTGAATAAAAACAGAATTATTATACTATAAAAAGGGATCACGTTTATTAATGAGACAGTACTCATTCAAATCTCAATAATCCTGAATGTCAAAAGTTTTACAAAACAATAAGTTACATTTATTCAACTCAAAAGGGATTTAAATAAGTATAAAATAATCACTTGTATTGGTCAATTATGTAAACAAACATCACATGAAACAGTACATGGTTGTATTAGCTTTCAGGATTCATAACGTTTTTTGTTGGCAACTTTTATGTATAGAATGCAGCTTTAATGTCTCTGGTGTGTCAATTTAAAACAAAAGCCAATTAAAAAAACAATGAATATACTATAAAAAAGGCGTAAAAGTAAAATATATAGTAGAAAAAGTTAAGTAGGTAGTATTGTTCATTTGCCTTTTTTTTTAAATGTCAAGAGCTTTCATAACGTGCCTTTTGTAGCTGGTCAGGGTGTGTTTTAAATGTTTATTATTAATGTGACAGTCCTCATGCAAAACTCACAAACAAAATCCTGAATGTCAAAAGAGTACAAAAATCACTTTTATTGGCCAATTATGTAAACGAACATTACATGAAACAGTATATTATCTTTCAGGATTTATAACTTATTTGTGTTCGACACCGTTCAGAATGCTGCAGCTCTCATTGCTTTACGGCAATTTAAAACATAAGCCAATTAAAAAAACAAAACCAAGATAATTGATATCCTTTATCAACGTATGACTGCCTGATTAAGTACGTCTTCATTTGCCTTTTTTTTTTAATGTCAAGAGCTTTCATAACGTGCCTTTTGTAGCTGGTCAGGGTGTTTTTTTAAATGTTTATTAATGTGACAGTCCTCATTCAAAACTCACGAACATAAAAAAAAAAAGATGTGGGCAAATACAGTCAATAGTCCACAATTTAAATGGGTATAATAGGATAATTACTTGTATTGGCCAATATGTAAACAAACATCACGTCTTTTTTGCATTGCTCTCAATGTGTTAAAACATGCCTGGTAGTTAACTAAAGGTCAATAATAGACCAGGGGGTCTTAAAAAGTATTACAAGTTGATCAATCAATTTAGCGAAAATTAAGGCTATTAAAAAGTATTAAATGGCATTTTCCAAGGTATTGCTTTTTGTAGCTTGTTTTCAATAAGTATCAAAGAGGTTGTATTCTACAGTCTGCCTGAATGTAATCATTGCGTAGGTGTGTAGTGTGATTCTGTGTAGTTTTATTTATGGCATCCCGTTGGGTTTGACGTCATCTGAACAGGACATCGCACGCTCACTGCTTGATAGCACGAGAAGGTCCGTTTACGCCGGTTGTTAAACAACATCGTTATGGGGAAATGCAAGTCTGCGTCCAAATGGTTGGAAGATAAGGAGGGAGGGCAATCAATACTGTAGTGAATGTGAGGTGAAGTGTGTCGCCAAGGTAAACGGTTAAAACTCGAAGTGGCGATGAGGTCTTAAAATGTATGGAAAGGGTCTTAAAAAAGGTCTTACATTTGACGTCAGGATTCATTAATTTACCCTGTATATATATCTGTGTGAAAACATAGGTATATACATATGTATAAAAGCAGCAAGGACCAAGATTAACATATATATAAATAAAAGTCAAGTGTTAGGTACGTTTTCATCTAAAAATTGCGCGTAAACAAAAATACATGCTAAATGAGTGGATTGTATACATGTGATATATATATATATATATATGTGTGTGTGTCTATATTTAGATTTGTATTGGCAGAAGGGACGTGCACAGACATTTTGGGGGGCGGAAGCTCAAGTGAGAAAAAGGGCTCTTCCCATAATCATTGATAAAAAAATGTTTTAAAACAAAAAGTTAAATATAGTTGCACATCTCTGACTTACTGACCAATTTATTTTAATACACTCACGCAATTGTTTAATACTCAACAGAATTCTACAAAATAATCAGCTAACACAGAGACAATGGTCTTCTATAGTAGCTATCTGGGGAAGTTGTGAGGTGATGTGTTTTTAGTTTTATCCTTTTCACCTGCAATGCCTATTTGTTTTTGGCTTATTAGCTGTAAACTCGAGGCACTGGCAGCTTAGTCATTTGTTCATCTCTCCACTCACCTTCAAACAAGCCAAGAAAAGCCGGCATAACATGGGACAGTAAAGTGGGAGGTGCTTACACCTGTCTGTCTGAAGGGACAGTAAAGTGGGAGGTGCTTACACCTGTCTGTCTGAAGGGACAGTAAAGTGGGAGGTGCTTACACCTGTCTGTCTGAAAGGACTGTGAAGTGGGAGGTGCTTACACCTGTCTGTCTGAAAGGACTGTAAGGTGGAAGGTGCTGCTACCTGTCTGTCTGAAGGGACTGTAAGGTGGAAGGTGCTGCTGTCTGTCTGTCTGAGGGGACTGGGAGGTGCTGCTACCTGTCTGTCTGAAGGGACTGTAAGGTGGAAGGTGCTGTTGTCTGTCTGTCTGAGGGGACTGGGAGGTGCTTACACCTGTCTGTCTGAAAGGACTGTAAGGTGGAAGGTGCTGCTGTCTGTCTGTCTGAGGGGACTGGGAGGTGCTGCTACCTGTCTGTCTGAAGGGACTGTAAGGTGGGAGGTGCTGCTGTCTGTCTGTCTGAAGGGACAGTAAAGTGGGAGGTGCTGCTACCTGTCTGTCTGAAGGGACTGTGAAGTGGGAGGTGCTGCTACCTGTCTGTCTGAAGGGACTGCCAAGGTCGCTGTGGATACGTGTAGGGAGGGAGGGTAGAGAGTAGGGATGGGAATTTGAAAGCAAATGTATATTTGAATATTCAACCCCAAAAAACGGTTCACCGATTAACCGAAACGTCCATTTTATAAAAAAAAAAGAATAAATATGGGAAACATTTTTAATTTTGAAAAATAAATAAATACATGTTCAAGTCCAATTTGTCAAATGTATTGAACTGGTGATCACAGTTTGAACAGTTGACAGCTATAGGCCTACAGCTTTCATGCTTAAAACATAACTTGGTTTTTAAATGAAAGAGGGATCAAACAAGAACAACATAACGGGTTAGGGAATCTCAGCTGGAATTTGGGCATAAGATGAGGTTTGAGTCTGCGTGATCTGCATGTAGCGAGGGGCAGCAGCCATGTCATCAGCTAGAACTAGCTAGATCTGATGGATTTGGACATAAACACGAGTGAAATATAACCGGACGCGAGAGAGAGAGAGAGAGATCAGCACCTGCAGCTCTGCCCGCTGTGAGGGGCCGGTGAGCGGAGCAAAACACACCTTTAGACCTAACACACTTAGCTATGGCACTGTCGTATGTATCAAATTATTCCATTTGATAATATGTAATCAACTTAGGCACCCCTCCCAAAAAAATTAATTACAATAAAAATATTCATATCTCATATTCTCATATTCTAATACCTGAATCATTTCGATGAATCGTTCCCATCCCTAGTAGAGAGAGCATCGGAACTTCTCAGTCGAATCTCCCGACCTGATATTTTTATTTTGTATTCAATCAATATCTTTTTGGAAAGGGAAACTGCGCAGACAGCAGGAGACATTCATTTATTTAAAACAAAAAAAGGGGACTTTCTCTGGAGGAAGAAAAAGGGCAGGGGCTCAAGCCCACTTTGATGATGTGTGCACGTGCCTGGTCGGCAGTGAGAAAGTGTTACCCTGTGATCTATAGTGTGAGCTGTTTGGTGCTGTGGGGATATTGATCGTGTGAAACGGATTTAACTCTTCATCAGATTCTGGTTGTTCGATGTCTGTAGCGCCTAACGGGGGGGGGCGGTGTGGGGGGGTTTTAGTTCCATCTCATCCTTTAACAAGCTATTGAGATACACAAGCTGTACATTCTTTGAACTTTCCTTTACAAGTTTATAGAAGGCGGGAGGCGTGTGGTGCAGTGGGTTGTGTTTTCGGATCAGGGGGTCACAGGTTTCAAACCCCACTGCAGTCAGCATGTCGTTGTGTCCCTGAGACACTTCACCCCAAAGTGCTCCTGTGGGGATTGTCCACAGTATTGAGTATGGAAGTCGATTTGGGTTAAAGCGTCTAACAAGTAACATGTCATGTAAACGTACATTTCTCTACAATCTAATGAAAACCGGTTATTTGATTTTGAAAATGTACATTATGTTTATCTATCTAACTTCACTGCCATCGGTTATGTTCTTTTTACTAAAGTTATTTATTGCTTTTACATCTCCTATTCCATTAGTTCTGATTGGTCAGTGTGGTTTCTGGAGGCTTTAATAGTGTTTATTGATGCATGCATGCACACATTTTAAGCATTAATGACTTCATACAAAGCGTTTCAATGATCAGAATAGATTTTTCAAACGCAGATTTTAGCGGGGTATTCTCAATATCTTACTTTTTTCTTTGTGTTTAAACAAGATGGATTACGATGTTGCTGAGCGAATGTGAGATACAAGCCGTGTCCACACAGACCGAGTCGCAATTATAACAGTCTCGTATGCAGCACTGTGAACCCGGACATGTTGACTACCCCAACCTTTAAAGGTCCCCTATCATACTGTTTTTCATCAATATATTACAGGTCTCAGATATATACAGAACCTGTCTCTGATTGGCTGAAACACCAAACAGATCATTGCAGCATTACCCATAATCCCCTCTGTTTCAGCCCTGTTTCCAAAGTGCTGATTCTCTGTCTGTTACTTTAGATGAAAATAAGGAGCCCCTCCCCACGCCCCTCTGAGAGACATTTGGTTACAAAGAACTCATTGTTGTTCTAGAGGAGATTCAGGTGATAAGGTGGGGGGGGGGGGGGGTTACCTTGGTTGCTGATTGGCTAATGGTTACACAAGACAAATACATCGTTATGACATCATAAGTGGCCAAAATCTGATCAGCTCATTTTCAGACAGGTTTTTATAGAAATGGATCAAAAAGAGAGAGAATCTTTGTTCCTGAAACTTGTTGATGTAGAAGAGACACATGTTGATATAGAAGAGACATGAAGAAGAGGGGACACATGTTGATATAGAAGAGACATGAAGAAGAGGGGACACATGTTGATGTAGAAGAGACATGAAGAAGAGGGGACACATGTTGATGTAGAAGAGACATGAAGAAGAGGGGACACATGTTGATGTAGAAGAGACTTGAAGAAGAGGGGACATATGTTGATGTAGAAGAGACATGAAGAAGAGGGGACACATGTTGATGTAGAAGAGACATGAAGAAGAGGGGACACATGTTGATATAGAAGAGACATGAAGAAGAGGGGACACATGTTGATGTAGAAGAGACATGAAGAAGAGGGGACACATGTTGATGTAGAAGAGACATGAAGAAGAGGGGACACATGTTGATGTAGAAGAGACTTGAAGAAGAGGGGACATATGTTGATGTAGAAGAGACATGAAGAAGAGGGGACACATGTTGATGTAGAAGAGACATGAAGAAGAGGGGACACATGTTGATGAAGAAGAGACATGAAGAAGAGGGGACACATGTTGATGTAGAAGAGACATGAAGAAGAGGGGACACATGTTGATGTAGAAGAGACATGAAGAAGAGGGGACACATGTTGATGTAGAAGAGACATGAAGAAGAGGGGACACATGTTGATGTAGAAGAGACATGAAGAAGAGGGGACACATGTTGATGTAGAAGAGACATGAAGAAGAGGGGACACATGTTGATGTAGAAGAGACTTGAAGAAGAGGGGACATATGTTGATGTAGAAGAGACATGAAGAAGAGGGGACACATGTTGATGTAGAAGAGACATGAAGAAGAGGGGACACATGTTGATGAAGAAGAGACATGAAGAAGAGGGGACACATGTTGATGTAGAAGAGACATGAAGAAGAGGGGACATATGTTGATGTAGAAGAGACATGAAGAAGAGGGGACACATGTTGATGTAGAAGAGACATGAAGAAGAGGGGACATATGTTGATGTAGAAGAGACATGAAGAAGAGGGGACACATGTTGATGTAGAAGAGACATGAAGAAGAGGGGACATATGTTGATGTAGAAGAGACATGAAGAAGAGGGGACACATGTTGATGTAGAAGAGACATGAAGAAGAGGGGACATATGTTGATGTAGAAGAGACATGAAGAAGAGGGGACATATGTTGATGTAGAAGAGACATGAAGAAGAGGGGACACATGTTGATGTAGAAGAGACATGAAGAAGAGGGGAAACATGTTGATGTAGAAGAGACATGTAGAAGAGGGGACACATGTTGATGTAGAAGAGACATGTAGAAGAGGGGACACATGTTGATGTAGAGGAGACATGAGGAAGGGGATTTTGCACAATAGGTGACCTTTAATGTTAGAAATGTATATTAGTGCATAGAAACTGCCGGATGCTAACCTGCATATGTTGGGTAATTTCCACAATTAGCATAAGTTGCAATAATTGGCATATGCAGACAACAGTTAAAAAATGGCTTGGCCGATTTGGACAGTTTTGAATGAGTTTTTGAGCTGGAATTGGAGGAGGCTGAATGAATTTCTGACATTTTCAGGGTCAGAAATGACAGTTTTAACCAGAAAGTGGCCATATTTCTATTCTATATTCAGCTTCATCTATTTACAGTTGAACTTAAGAAGGTTTCCATGGAAGCATAATAAAAAAAATCAGGCTCTTAGATTCAATACAAAAATATAAATCAAATGATATTTTCATAAACTTTCTATCAAGTCAGCTAAAGTCGGACCTAATAGAGTGTCACAGTGACGCGTCCTAAAACCCGGAAGTGAACTCCTTCCGGTTCCTTCGACAAAAAGCAATGCAATTTCTCCATAGGATTTTGGAAAATAGCTCGAAATAGGATCTGTGAAAACGAACCTGTTTGATAAATGCACGTTTTGTTCAGCCGGATAATCTCCACATGTCTACCCTACTTTTATAATGTTCGAATCATAAATCTAATGTCCAGAAGCAAAATGCTAACGTTAAGCTATAAAGGAACTACAGCCGAGTCCAGCAGCACGACTTCAACGTCACGCCAACTTGAGATCCATATTCAAACATACAGATTCTAGATGGTACGAGTTGAAGCGTTTGTTTGAACAGTCTGCAGGAGGCAGGGACTTGCTTTCAAGCAGAACAGAAACTAACTTAGAGGAGTGTTTACGTGTTCGGCGTAATGACGTACAACGGCCTCCACGACTTCTGTAGTCCTATTCAGCCACTTGGTAACAACCATCGTTTCTCAGACACGTCAACTCTTCAGAGATCACCAGTGGGGTCACTGCTGATGGATTTAATGTCGTAGAACAAAACGTGATCCGTCTCTTCAATTTGTGTCAACTAGGGCTGCTCAATTAATCGTATTTTAATCGCAATTACGATTTTGGCTTGCAGCGATTATGAAAACAACATAATCGAAATAAAACGATTATTTTTTTAATTATTGGTTTTTATTGGTTTTTCAGTTGAGTTATACTTAAAGTTCAGGGTAATCAACTGTTAAAAACATACTGTTCACATTTTTTTTCAATAAATGGATGTTTTCAAAGTAAATGGATAATCGTTTTTAATAATCGAGATTATGCTTTTTGCCGTAATCGAGCAGCCCTAATCTCAACCACAGACCTTATTTCCAGATATTTTCAAAAATCCTATGGAGAGATCCCATTAGCCGCTTTCACACCGCAGGACTTGCCGTACTTTAGTGCCGACACTAAAGTACCACGGCACTGAATCCGCCAGGGGGCTAGTGCCAATCGCATTCACACCGCAGTACTTTCCCTGAGGCAAGATTACGCTGATATCACTTCGTCTTCTTCTTCTCTGGGTTTACTGGCAGGCCGCAAAACCACTTCACGGCGAGTACAAAAAAAACGAGAGAAGAATAACTAAACGAGGGAGGGGGTATAAAGCCCACCCGCTGTACATTATATATATATATAATAGGTAGGCTCAGCAGACAGACCGTAGTGCAAAGATAAAGTGTCACATGATTATCTACTAAATAGTGAATTCAGCATCAACTTCACCAAGATGAAGTTCATATCTTCCTAAGATACGTGTTTATGTCCCTACTAGAATCCGATCTCAAATGACTCAAACCAACAAAAGGTCCAAGCAAAGAATCATGTGCACCATGAGGCTGGGTTATAAGGGTCATTTACAAATAGAATACCCCATTATAACAATGGACTTTATCTTTATGTGTTTATTATATATTACCCCCTCAGGCTGATTTTGGAAAAGGACATTAACTGTTGTTTGGTGTTTTCCCTTATTTATCTAAAACAAATGACATGATTAATTACTTGTGTTTCTGTGTGTGACGGCCCGTCCACACACAGGCATAAAAAAAATGCTTTCAACGCTTCGCCCATTCACTTGAATGGGGTGACGTAGAAGATTTGAAATCTTCGCCGAACTGCATTGTGGGGAGCATGGCTTTGCAAGCATCACGAGCATCTATCGGCATCAAAAGTTGAACAATGTTCAATGTTCAACTTTTGAGGCTCGATCATCAGCCAATCAAATCCCGTTTATGCAATTCCCGCCAGTACAAGCGCTAGCCAATCAAACCGCGTGTATGCTGATACCGCAGGTCTTGACTATTTTCCATATGTCATAAAATGGAGGATAAATTAATCATTGCCGTGGCAAGTGTCCCAGTCCTGTATGACTGTACTCTGTTCACCTACCGGGACCTAAACCGGAGGAACCAGGCATGGCGGGAGGTGGCAGAGACGGTTGGTGAAACTGGTAGGTGAAGAAGCGGGCTTTTTTTTGCTTTTTGTATGCCGGGGGCGGACGGGAGATTCCTGATTGGTTGTTGGTCGCCTTGGGCGCGAGAAATCGCCAAGCCTCAGACACGCCCAGCTTCAAGATTTTTTGATGCCTGTAGTGTAGACGGGCCGTAAGACTTGTGTTTCTGCCCCTGCCATTGCTGCACAAGGTTGCAACATTGTAGATAAATTCAACCATCGACACCTGTCTGCTCTCACATTCTTCTATTCTGCAAATTTGGGGTGGGACACAATAAATAAAGCTTCGCCAGTTTGTTTGTTTTATTGCACAGTCAAGACATAACAATAACGGCATCACGCCGCTCAAGTAGCTTTTGCGAACATCGCTCAAAACATTTGGAGTTG